>NC_134691.1:237077667-237377667 GCF_050947455.1 Rhinoderma darwinii
GATCTATTTCCAGCATTTTTTTTTTTTAATGTTGATGATTATGGCTCAGGGTATGTTCACACGGCCAAATTTCAGACGTATACGAGGCGTATTATGCCTCGTTTTACGTCTGAAAATACGGCTCCAATACGTCGGCAAACATCTGCCCATTCATTTGAATGGGTTTGCCGTCGTACTGTGCAGACGACCTGTTATTTACGCATCGTCGTTTGACAGCTGTCAAACGACGACTCGTAAAAATACAGCCTCGTCAAAAGAAGTGCAGGACACTTCTTTCAGACGTTTTTGGAGCTGTTTTCTCATAGACTCCAATGAAAACAGCTCCAAAAACGGACGTAAAAAACGCCGCGAAAACGGCGCGAAAAACGCCGCGAAAAATGCGAGTTGGTAAAAAAACGTCTGAAAAGCAGGGTCTGTTTTCCCTTGAAAACAGCTCTGGATTTTCAGACGTTTTGGTTGACTACGTGTGAACATACCCTAAGAGTAAGGGTATGTTCACATGCTAACTGGCTTTTACGGCTGAAATTACAGCCTGTTTTCAGAAGAAAACAGCTGCGTCGTTTAAGCCGTAAATGCTCCTCCTCGTAATATACGAGGCGTCTGTGACGCTCGTAAATCTTGAGCTGCTCTTAATTGACTTCAATGAAGAACGGCTCAAATTACATGGCAAAGAAGTGCCCTGCACTTCTTTGCCGATGCAGTCAATTTACGCGTCGTCGTTTGACAGCTGTCAAACGACGACGCGTAAATTACAGGTCGTCTGCACAATACGTCGACAAACCCATTCAAATGAATGGGCAGATGTTTGCCGACGTATTGTAGCCCTATTTTCAGGCGTAAAACGAGGCATAATACGCCTCGTTTACGCCTGAAAATAGGTCGTGTGAACCCAGCCTTAATGAAAACCCATAAATTTAGTGTCTCAGAAAATTAGTATATTAAATAAGCCCAATTTAGCCCGATTTCGCGAGATCACGTTTGCTGTCATTCACAGAGACGTTACCGAAGTTTCGGGAGTGATGAATAAGAATCGCGTGCTGGCTGGAGGTGATGTCTATTCACTCCCAAGACACTTCGGTAAAGTTAACATGGGAGTATGTGATTGCACAGCGTAATCTCACGAGATCACGCTGTGTTGCTGGTACTGCTACAAATGATTGGGGAGAAGTGTATGACGCTTATTGGCCAGCGTCATACACTTCTCTTTACAACGCCCAGTTGGTAAAAAGTAAAAACACGCCCAGTTGGTCATTAAGAAACGAATTAGCATACATCTAAAATTGTGCATAACATGCTCAAAATTGACGGTTTTTCAAAATAAAAACCAATGCTGTTATCTATATTACAGCGCCGATCACATTATGTAGGAGAGAGGGCACTTATAATCTGGTGACAGAGCCCCTTTAATGACTAGCTAAATTTTTTACTTTTTACATCTCCTCCTTTCAGCAGCCCTAACTTTTTTATTTTTTCATTAACGTGGCCGTATGAGGCCTTTTTTTATGCGGGAGAAATTGTATTATCTTTTTCGCAGTTTGGGGGTAGAAAAAATATATTTTTACGGTGTGAATATAGGAAAAAGCAATTCTCAGCACTGTTTTTCTTGTTTATTTTTTATCCCATTTAGTTTCATGATAAATAACATCTTCAATTAATTCTTCAGGTTATTAACGTTGTTTAGATACCTAATATGTGTAGGTTTTTAGTTTTTATTTAATGTAGGGGCAATAAAATATATTTTATGCAAATTATGTCTTTTTTGGGACATTTCTTTTAATTTATTTATTTTTTGTTACTTTTTATTTTAATCCCATTAAGGGATAACTTTATTTACAACTCAATTATTTACTTATAACGTATTAACATACTCTTGTATGCTAATACATTACACTGTGTCACTATGACACAAGCTTCAATTAGGGCAAATTGAAAAAAAAAAAAAGGGGGTGGTCCTCTCTGACAGCTCATAACTCCCCCACCCGTGATGCGATGGCGGGGTTGCCAATGGTTGTCATGGCAATCCAGGGGCCTAATCAAGGCCCCCAGGCCTTATGTCTGCCTCTGTTAAGCCGTGCCTCTGGCAGAGCTTAACAGAAGCCTGTAAAAATTAATATACACTGCAGTACATTAGTATTGCAGTGTATTGTACCACCGATCTAACAATCGCTGGTTCAAGTCCCCTAGGGGGACTAAAGTAATGTGTAAAAAAAAAAGTAAAATAAAGTTTTTAGTAGTAAAAGAAAAAAATATTAAAAGTTCAAAAACCCCCCTTTTCCCATTTTTCCTCTAAAGCTATGTAAAAAAAAAATTGGTATTGCTGCATCCGTAAAAGTCTGAACTATTACAAAATAACATTATTTAATTTACATGGTGAATGCTGTAAAAAGAAAAATATATAAAATTACAGAATCGCTGTTTTAAAAAATAATAAAAAGTGATGAAAAAGTAGTTGTACTAAAAACTTGTAACAATAAAAGCTACAGCTCGTGCCGCAGAAAATAAGCTCTCACACCGCTCAATTGATGAAAAAATAAAAAAGTTATGGCTTTCAGAATATGGCAGCACAATTTTTTTTTTTAACAAATAGGTTTTTCTTTCTAAAAGGAGTAAAACATTAAGAAAACAATATAAATTTGGTATCGCCATAATCATGTTGACCAACAAAAGAAATATAATTTGTGTCATTTTTACGGCGCGGTGAAAGACGTAAAAACAAAACGGAAAAGAAAGTTTTATTCAATTCCACCCCACATAGAATTTATTTTCAGTTTCCCAGTACATTATAAGGTACTTTAAATGGTGCCAATAGAAACTACAAATCCTCCCGCAAAAAAATAAGCCCTCACACCACTCTATTGACGGAAAAATTAAAAACGTTATGACTCATAGAAGGCGGGGAGTGAAAAACTAAAATGAAAAATCAAAAAATGCTTGAACTTCCAGGTGTTAATGTCACCATTTTAGGTACATATAATTTATTGATTAAGCCTTTTAAAAAAACTTTGGGGTAATGCAAAAAAAAAAAAAACAGCAATTCTACCATTTTTTTTTTGCAGGTTTTTTTTCCCGCTTTTAGAAAAGCAGGTAAAATAACAAATGAATCTTATCATATAGCAATACCAAATAAATATAGTTTGTTAGGCCCCGACTGTCATAATAAAGCCTCGGACTGCATTGCAGGGCACCATTGGCCGGACAGAGGGAGCCCCTTCCCTTTGTCAAACACCTTAGATGCCAGAGTCGTTAAGGGCTTAAACGATCGAACCAACTTTATTGATCTCAGATCAGTGCCCTGATGCCCAAGGTTGTTAACAACAGCTTGGGCATAGGTAATGTACAGCGCATAGAGCTGCAATCTTCTTCTAAATCACCAACGTAAAAAGCGACGCATCTGAAAAATTTCTTTGAACAGCCTCTGTAAAAACACTATGTGGCGGTTGTTAAGGGGTTAATACGACTGATATGGTTAATTAACCTTGCATTTAACTCTTTTGTTAAACGCTCTACAGCATGAAGCTGCTGCTTGTGCAGCATCTACACGTGAGTCACTTCACACAGATGTTGTGTGGTGGCCCCCAGTCGCAACTGTTACTCCAGAAACCCCTATGGCTACGTCACTGTGTCTGAGCTTCCTATCGGGATTATTCCCTAATACACCTCTGATGTATGTCACTGTATGGTACTACTATGCGGCACTGTATTCTTCTAGAGCAGAATACCTCTGTAAGGCCCTGCTCACATCACATTTGAAATGTCCATTTAGATCAGGGGTCTCAAGCACACGGCCCGCGGGCCGCATGCGGCCCCTGGGGCTGTCATCTGCGGTCCGCGGGACACAGAGCCGCTCCGAGACTCTGGAATTCCCTGACATCGCTGTCCACATACGAACAGCGATGTCTGGGGATTCCCCAGAACCGGAGTCCCGGGCATAGTGCTAGTACAGGCTCTGCTCCGAGACTCTGTGGCATTCCCTGACATCGCTGTCCATATATGGACAGTGTGTCAGGGTCTTCCCCAGAGCCGGAGTCCCGTGCAGAGCGCTTTTGTCACGGTGGTGTCTGTGTTGCAATAGAACCATTGGCTACGGTATTCCCTTGTTCTCACGGTGCAGAACAAAGGAATGCCCTGCATAAGATGTGAACAGGGCCTTAGGCATCCATCACAGCCTGCGTTTCACGTGTACGTAGGGAGCTTTTTCCCAGTGTATACGTTAAACATATGTGATGTGAACAAACAATAACACAAAATGTGATGGAAGATACACATCACTAGTTATTTGGTCGTTCATCTGTCTTTCTGACAAATGATCAGAATACCAACCTGTTGTAACAAGTTTTGTTAATCAAGATCTTATGTGATCAATGATCATGTAAGCAGTAGTGACAGCGGCATGCTAGGATGGCCGTTCTCCTAGGAGATGCATTCTCAAACTCTAATGAGAAAATGATCATCAAACAGAATGCCAAGTTAAACAGTGTCCAGGTGTGGTGGGAGGCAAATGTTTCTATTAGAGATTATTACTGAAATGATGTCATTTTAATAAGACTGATATGGTTAATTAACTGTGCGTTTAACTCTTTTGTTTTTATTTAGCTAATTATGGCCAGTCAGCAATGCTACAGTTTTGACTTAAAGGCTATGTAAACCTTTGAAAGACAATATTTTTTAATAAAAATGTCTATCACTGTTTTGTGTAACTTTGTAAATACTTTTTATTAAAAATTATTTTCACTTTTTTAGATAAAGCTGCTCTGTGTTCTCTATACAGAGCAGCTGTATCTAGCTCTATTCACTGAATCCGTCAGTCTGGCGTGTTTAGTGTCTGTGGGTCCTGCGTGTCTCTGACTCTTCATAAGGGCACATTCAGATGTGGCGGAATTGCTGTTGAATTCCGCTGTGGACAGTCCGCAGTGGAATTCTGCAGCAGCCTTTTTTTACATTTACTTCTATACATTTTTAGGAAACTTAGTTCAGACGTTGCAGAAAATAACTGCGGAAATTAGGCTGCAGTGCAGAATTTCCCCTCCGCAGCATGCTCATTACATTGCGGAGAAGAAGCAGAATTTCACTGCGGATTTCAGCCATTGCAATGCAAAAACTGAAATCTGTGGCAAGTCTGCTGTGATTTCTGCAACGTCTGAATTACCTTTCAAATATGCAAATGTTGGTGCAGATTCGTTGCGTAATTGCCCCAAATCTGCACCAACATTTGCAGCGGAAAAATTCTGTCACGTCTGAACATGGCCTTACTTAGATGTGATAGTTTACAGGTGGATTCTGTGTGTCAGAGACACGAAGGACCCGTTGTCGCTGAAACTGCCAGGTCTGCAGACCTGACGGATTCAGGTCTTAGCGCACGCTACACCTGCTCTATATACAGGATAAAGAGAAGCTGTATCTCAGTGAAAATTATTATTAATAAAAAAGTATTTACGAATTTACATAAAAAACACTGTGATACACCTTTTTATTTAGAAAACAAACAAACAAGTTTTTGCCATTCAAAAGTTTGCATAGCCTTTAAGGCATAGACATCTTAAAGTTAGGGGTTGTACCATAATTAAAAACTATCATTTATCCACAGGATAGGTGATATTTGTCTGACCGTTGGGTGCTGTAATAGGGCTGCCATAGAGGTGCATACTGTAATTCCATATGCACCTGATTTCATACTGAGGCATACAGAGGTTTTTTTTTATGTTGAGTTCCATCTGAATCCGACAGAAAAAAAATTGTGGCATTTTCTATTGGACTCTTTATGTACCATGGTATTCTCCACTAGATGCATTGGGGGAATATATCAACAGGTTTATGTCAGTTTTCAGTCATAAAAAAGTTGCAAACTTGCACAGCATACTTGCACTACAATTTGCAACTTTTCACTTTTCTCACCACTTTCCAAAAGTGGCGTGGATATCCAAAGATGGGCCAAATATATTAGGAGGTGTGCACCTCTTAATATATTTGGCGCATTTTCCGCCAACGTACATTAGTTTAAGACAGGCATTTGGCACGCCAGTTTTAATATATTTCCCCCATTGTTTCTAGGGGAGAGTACATTGTTGCACATACTGCACCAGACAAAGCCCTGACAGGAATGATAAGACTAAGGGCTTGTCCACACATAGCGGGATTTCTGCATATTTTCCATCCGGAATTGTGTATGGAAAATACGCAGCGGAATACAGTAGCAGCAAAGTGGGTGAGATTTAGGCTGGGTTCACACGAGCACATTAACGTCCGTAATGGATGGACGTATTTCGGCCAGAAGTACCGGACCGAACTCAGTGCAGGGAGCCGGGCTCCTAGCATCGTAGTTATGTACGACGCTAGGACTCCCTGCCTCTCCGTGGAACTACTGTCCTGTACTGAAAACATGATTACAGTACAGGACAGTTGTCCTGCAGAGAGGCAGGGACTCCTAGCATCGTACATAACTGTTGCAGAGAAGAAGCGGAATTTCACTGCAGATTTCAGCCTTTGCAATGCAAAAACTCTGGCAAGTCCGCTGTCTTTTCTGCAACGTCTGAATTACCTGTCAAATATGCAAATGCTGGTGCAGATTCGTTGCGTAATTGCCCCAAATCTGCACCAACATTTGCAGCGGAAAACCTCCTCCACATCTGGCCGTGCCCTAATAGAAATTAAAAACAGGCATGTTAAGATAAAATTTTTTGTCTTTTTAGGTTTTTTTAATTTAAGTTATTTTAGTATGACATAAAGAAAGTAATTAATTTCATTTCTTTAGATTACTGGTATATAGGATGCTACAATCACAGCTCACTCAATTTTCAAGAAAATGGATACAAGACTTTGCAGGCTCGCAAGGGAGATTTACCAGCTTGTTCCAAATTTTGTCTGCAGAATAAGTAAGTTTTTTCTTGTTTATTTATAAAAATGCATCAAAAAGAACCTTTGTTTTTGGTACTTATTTCAAACATAGGAGAGTTAGGTTGGGTTCCCACGTACGTAAACACTGCGGAAATTCCGCGACGTAATTCTGTGTGGAAATTCCGCAGCATTTACAGTAGCCGCAAAGTGAATGAGATTTAGAAAATCTCATGTCCACGTTGCTGAAAAAAAGCGCACAAAAGCTGTGTGGAACGTGTTCTGCGGTGCGTTTTTTAATTCCGTAGCATGTCAATTTATGCTGCGTGTTCTGTGTGGAGTTGCTGCGTGTTTGGCCCATAGACTTCAATGGGTAGCAGAAATTCTGCAACAGATTTATGTTATTGCAGTTTTCGCAGGTGCACACGTACTTTGCTATAACCAATGTTTAACACTAAGGGCATGACCAGACGTGGCGGAATTGCTCTGGAATTCCGCTGCGGACTGTCCGCAGCGGAAATCCGCAGCGCACACGTTTCTCCATTGCCTTCCAGAGCTTTTTAGTTGGGTTCGTTTACACGTTGCGGACAATTCCGCTGCGGAGCATAGGCTGCGGTGCGGACTTTGGTGTCCGCAGCATACAATGGTTGTTGCGGACGTGTCGCGGACTTGTTGCGGACTCATTGCGGAATTTCTCCATTGACTTCAATGGAGAGTCAAAATTCCACAATGAAGTCCGCAGATGTTATGTGTGCTGCGGAGCGTATTGGTTTTACTAACATGACATTTCTTCATTCTGGCTGGACCTATGTATTTCTAGGTCTACAGCCGGACTGAGGAAGTCAATGGGGCTCCCGTAATTACGGGTGACTACGTGTGTGCACCCATAATTACGGGTGACTACGTGTGTGCACCCGTAATTACGGGAGCGTTGCTAGGCGACGTCAGTACATAGTCACCGTCCAGGGTGCTGAAAGAGTTAAGCGATTGGCAGTAACTGTTTCAGCACCCTGGACAGTGACTTCCCATCACAATATACTTCAACCTGTAAAAAAAATAGAAGTTCATACTTACCGAGAACTCCCTGCTTCTTGCTCCAGTCCGGCCTCCCGGGATGACGTTTCAGTCCAAGTGATGGCTGCAGCCAATGACAGGCTGCAGCGGTCACATGGACTGCCACGTCATCCAGGGAGGTCGGGCTGGATGGCGAAATAGGGACGCGTCACCAAGACAACGGCCGGGTAAGTATGAATTTCTTTTTACTTTTACTAGGGAAAGGGCTGTCCCTTCTCTCTATCCTGCATTGATAGAGAGAAGGGAAGCCCTCTTCCCCTCAATACGCAACGGCTAGTCCGTATCAATTTAATGCCCATTTTAGGCAAAGCCGCAACAGAATCTGCAACGCAGATTCTGTGCGGCATTGATGCGGACAGTGGTGGAAGAACTCCGCCACGTCTGGGCATGCCCTTAGGCCGGGTTCCCACGTAGTATAAATGCTGCGGAATTTCCACAACGGAATTCTGTGCGGAAATTCCGCAGTATTTACAGTAGCAGCACAGTCGATGAGAAAAAAACAGTGTAAACGTTAGTAAATTGACATGCTGCGTTTTTGTTGATTTTACGTTGCGGGTTTTCCCCATTGAATTCAATGGGGATGCAAAACCTGCAACAGAAAGCCAAGTGTTGCGACTTTTGCGGCATATTCGCAGCGATTACGCTGCAGAATTTGCAACTATGGAAAAATAAAAAAAATCATACTTACCCAGAACGCCCCCCTTCTTCCTGCAGTCCGGCCTCCTGGAATGACGTTTCATCCCATATGACCGCTGCAGCCAAACACAGGCTGCAGCTGTGGTCACATGGGATGATACATCATCCCAGGATGCCGGCCTGGATGATGTCACAGGCCGGCCTCCTGGGATGACATTACATCCCATGTGACCGCCACTGCAACCACTCACAGGCTGCAGTGGTCACATGGGCTGCAGCGTCATCCAGTGAGGTCAGACTGCGATGGAGGGACGCCTCGTCATAACAACGACCTATGTAAGTATAAGCAGTTTTTACCTCTGCTATCCGCAGCGGAAATTCTGTCCAAAAAAACGCAGTACAATGTGAATTCAATGGGAGGCGATTTCGGACGTTTTTGGGCGTGGTTTACGACGCGGTTTCCACGTCAAAAACAGCACCAAAAAACTCAGTGTGAACTAAGCCTTTAGAGAAGGTTCAAACTAGTCTCTCATAATAAGAGGCTGTAAAAATTTAAAGCCTTAGAACTGTCACATGATTTATTTATTTATTTCAAGAACTGACCAGGGAACATCTTTTTCGTGTGATTGAAACATCAGTATAGGTACAGTTCGAGTAGTCAAACTTTAGACCTATTTTTACTAGATATATATAGTGCATTTTACAAACCATAAAAACCAACCAACCGGTAAAAAAAAAATTGGAAAGCAAAGTCTTTTATATTTAGCATAAGTTCACACAAGGCGGATATGCTGCGTGAAGATACACAGTTGTCGTGGAAGCACCTTTTGGGATGGGCACTCCAATGGACACCCTCTGCTTTGTCAGGTGGTATTCCAATTGTTATTTGAAGTATTAGCAGTGCACTGGGAGATTAATAAAGACAAATAGAAATTTCTTGTCTTAATCAATGTTCTCTCACTTTATTATCAACATACATAAGTTATTATACCATCAGGGCATACCCTTTGGTGTTACCTTACATAGAACAACCAATCATAACATTCTACACGTATACACTGAAAATACGTCAAGAGTACCTTCCCACTGAGGTCACATGATCTTTTTAACTCCTGCAAATCCTGGTCTGCAAACAAAGGGGTGCAGGAGTTTTTTTTGTAAATGTGTATGTGAATGCTGGGATAAGGAGAAATAATTACAAATGTGATCATTTTCATGTCTAGGCGTTCGACCAGGCGGCTAGCTGCTTAGCATCTCAAGGCCTCCAAAAGAACACACAGAGATTACATTTTTTTTCCCAAACTGAGCAGAAATAGGGGGGGGGGGGGGTCATTGCAGATGGAATAGAAATTACATATCAGTATTATAATTCATAATGTATTTTTATAAAGAGAAAATAAGCAAATTGATCATCCATCACAAAGTGAATCTGCCCTGGTGGTCGCAGGGAATTCTGGACCAAAAAAACGCACATTGTGGTGCAGTTTTTTGGCTGGAATATCCGCTGCGGAAAACAGAAGAGAAAAAAAAACCATGCATACTTACCCTCTGACGTCCTGCAGCCTGTGATTGGCTGCAGCAGTCACATGGGATGAAACGTCAGGCCTGCCTGGACGAAGAAGCACAGAAACCTGGGTAAGTATAAGATTTTCTTTTCTCCTGTGTTGCGATTTTTGTGGCGGCATTTCAGCTTTTCTGCCGCTAAAATTGCAATATCTGCTATTTGATGCGTGTTTTACCTCCCCATTGAATTTAAGGGGGAAGACCCGCAACCAAAAAAGCAGTGACAGAATACAATTGACTGCCGTGGTTGAAAAAAATGCACCGCAGTTCAATTTCTGAGCAGTTTTTCCACTAATCATTTATGCAGCGTGTGGATGAGATTTAAAATCTCATCCACTTTCCTGCTACTGTATTATGCTGCGGATTTTCTGCAACAAAACCTGTTGTGAAAAATCCACAGTATTTACGCCAAGTGTGAACCCGACCTAACTGTCAAAATGCATTGCCTGTTTCTCATACTCCAGTGTGATACCTAGTCCATAGTTGTTGTTGAAGCATATTTCAATTTTATTTTTCATTCTATAAACACTGAACTTTTTAGACTGAGTCAGAGTTCAGAAGAATACTGTCAGGAGGGTAGATGGGCCGCATCAATGAGGCATTTTATCCAGCAGTAGAGGATCACAGTGGTAAGGGGTTCTATAGGTTATAGTTGGATGTAGCATCATCATTAAACATCTGTTCCAGAAATGGATCTGAGTAGCTATTAAGATGGTCCTTTGGACTTGTTCTTGCCTCTAAAGAATGGGCCATTTAGGCAGAGGCATAGCTGGGTTCTCCAGCACCCGGGGCAAAGATTCAGTTTGGCGCACCCCCCCCCCAACCTCTTTCCCGACATCTCCTTCCCCCTCACCGTGTTTGTTTTCTCTACCAATCAACATGTCACTATGTAACGCGAGCATAAAAATATTTGTACATTTTACAAGCAATATGGTTCTATACACAACACCAGAACCAAGCTCAGTACATATATACAGCACCAGCACAAATACGGCTCAATTTAGTGCAACCCCTGCTGTGTAGGTTTGTATAGCACCCAGCATGACCCGAACAATGATAAGGATATGCTGGGAGTTGCTGTTTCACAAAAAATAAATCCTATCATAATCATCTTGCTGCAGATCATACAGTGACTACATTACTGATTAGAGGCAGAATAAACATTTACATTAAGTGACTCACCGGTGACGTCTCAGATTCTAGTTCTTTTTCTCCATCCGGTCCAGAGCTCTATGATGACTTCTCCCGCTCACAGCCCATTTCTGCAGTTTGCCGCTCACATGTCTTCAGCTTCTCACTTTTCCAATATTTCTGCACCTATAAATAAAGATAAAGATTTCATTATACCACACACTACGCCCCTAAATATAATAGCGCCATACACTGCACCTCTAATTATAATAGCACCATACACTGTTTCACACACACACACACACACACACACACACACACACACACACACACACACACACACACACACACACACACACACACACACACACACACACACACACACACACCATGCCCCCTGTATAGAGTGCCTGCCATAGAGCCCCCTGTAGATAGTGCCCCCATATAGCCCACCCCTGTATATAGTGTCCCACAAATAACTCCCCCTATAGTGCTCTACAGATAGCCCACCCCTGTATATAGCCCCCTGTAGATATAGCCCAGCCCTGTATATAGTGCTCCACATATAGCCCAACCCTGTATATAGCCCTTTGTAGATATAACCCACCCCTGTATATAGTGCTCCACAGATAGCCCACCCCTGTATATAGCCCCCTGTAGATATAGCCTACCCCTGTATATAGTGCTCCACAGATAGCCCACCCCTGTATATACTATATACAGGGGTGGGCTATCTGTGGAGCACTATATACAGGGGTGGACTATATGTACAGGGGGGCTATATACAGGGGTGGGCTTTCTGTAGAGCACTATAGGGGGAGCTATTTGTGGGATACTATATACAGGGGTGGGCTATATCTACAGGGGGACTATATACAGGGGTGGGCTATATCTACAGGGGGACTATATCTACAGGGGTGGGCTATATCTACAGGGGGGCTATATACAGGGGTGGGCTATATCTACAGGGGTGGGCTATATCTACAGGGGTGGGCTATATCTACATGGGGGCTATATCCAGGTGTGGGCTATATACAGGGGTGGGCTATATACAGGGGTGGGCGATCTATGGAGCACTATATACAGGGGTGGGCTATATACTATATAGCCCCCCTGTAGCTATAGCGCACCCCTGTATATGCTGCTCCATAGATAGCGTAGATAAAGCCCCCCCCGTGTAGACAAAGTCCCCCCTTCATAGATAAAGTCCCCCCGTAGATAAAGTCCCCCCCCATAGATAATGCCACACACTTTTATTACAATTAAAAAAAATAAAAAAATATTCAAACTCACCTTAATCTCGCTCCCACGCCGTCCGGCAGCCATGGAGACCTGCTCTCTTCTGCGCAGGTCTCCTGTGGGTTGAAAGCAGCATCTATGAAAGGCGCTGATTGGCTGGGCAGGATGACTTTCCCTGTCACTCAGCGCCTTCCATCAACGGAATCTTCACTGGTACAAAAGGTACCAGTCGCTTCACTGATGCAAAGCGCTGAATAGCCGGGCACGGAGCGTGCCCGGTCATTCATTGCTTCTAATTGTACCTGTGTCCTATAGACACAGGTACAATTATAGCGCAGGAGGAGGTGCCCCCCCCTAGCTACGCCCCTGCATTTAGGGCAGAATTAGGAATAGCACGAAGAGCATTATCAGAGCACATTTTTTCCGTATACTGTACTTTATTTTAAAACTAGTAACAGCCTGGTTTTACTGTGTGAAATATATGTATAGTTTTACATTCCAATGTACATTGTACAATAATATTAGCACCTTTCATATTCTGTTCTGTGCACAATAAATGTAAATACTTGTAATCCTTAGACCATTAATCTGGATAAGCTTCTTAAATTGAGTTGCTAGTTAAAATGCAAAATAATGAAATAATACACTTTAGTTTTCAGACATTTTTTAATTATATCATTGTTAAGTGTTCTAAAGTAGCACATGGATGATGTACATATCAATGTAATACCAACACAAAAAAAGACATTCACAAGATGCCGTGAAAAAATTCATCTCTTCAGGTGGAGAGTTCAAGAAACAAGAATTTTGATATTGCTTTGACCCCTTTGCAACTTAAACCTTGTTGGAATTATGATAACATTACTTTTTGAACTTGGTTTTCAATGTAATTAAGACGGCATTTCGTAAAACACAATCTTCATGAACTCTTGCGGTATTTCATGAGGTCTGGAATTAGGTGCATTCTGCTAATACAGATATCAGATTGTGCATTGTAAGCTATAGTGTGTCATCACCTCTGAAAATCCCAGGAGAAGTTTAGAAAATGTGTTTCAGTTGGTAGAAAATGAACAAATGCGTATACCTGTGGATAGTGTCAAACATAAAAATATTAAAGTTATTCAGTTGCAGAATGCCGTTTTTCTCTAATATACTGTAAGTTTATTCAATATTAATTGGTTATTGTGCAAAGATAACATGCAAGACTTAAGAGGACTTCTCACTTCTCCTGACATGCCTCTTTTAGTAAATTCTTATATTCCCCATGAAATAACAATTCTGGAGCATCTGTTCTTATAACTCTGCATTGTGCAATTCCTCTGTTATTCCCCATAGAACTTTTTTTTATAAATTGACAACTGGATGTTACCATTTCCCTTGTCAAAGGGGTGTGTCTCTATACAATCTCACTCTGTCATCACTGATTGGTCAGTGTCAGTCTATGTACGTACACATCCCCAACTGGTAACACCCAGTTGTCAATGTATTCATACATGTCTAGGAGGAATAACAGAGGTTTGGCACAACATAGATTTCGAATGAAAGATGCTTCAGAATTTTTATTTTATAGGGAACACAGCTATTTATTAAAACACATGCCAGGAGAGGTGAGATGTTCTCTTTAAGTTCCTTTCCATGTTGTATCGAGTGAAGTATTAGCTTTCTTAGTTTGTTCGATGAGCCGCAAGTAACTCCTAGGCATACTGTTAAAAGCTGACAAAATAGTGTCCAGGGAATGGCTAGTCAAGGCACATTGTCCTTCAGCGTGGTGGGGTTAGGTAGATTTATTGTAAGTATTTATCTATTTTCTTACAGCATACCTCCAATGACATTGCCTAAAAATAATTTTTGCACAGCTAAATAGAGCCTTTCAGTACAATTCCGACGATATCTATATTATGCAGATAGCTTTTTCCTAGCCAGAGATCAAGCCGTTATACATGTCAGAGCACTACATGTAAAATCTTCTCTTGCTTCTACATCAAGTGGGCAGGCACTTCCTGTGTGTGAACTGAGGCCAGAGCATTTTCCTTATTTGCCATGATGCTGAGCTTTCATCTCATGAACTACCACAGCAGCTTAAAGAATCAGATCGCAGAATCTCCTGCTGCAATCTCTCCCCAGCGTACTTTCTGCAGGGCAAATGTGAAGACAGACAAAGTGCTGGGCGCTACCATCATGGTAACATGTATACACACACACACACACACACACACACACACACACACCTACCTGCCTGGGACTCCAGCTCTGCTCCTGACATCACTATCCATATATGAACATTGAGCAGAGCCATTGAGCAGAGCCTCTACTAGCACTCTGCTTGGGACTCCAGCTCTGCTCCTGACATCACTGTCCATACATAGAGCGGTAACGCTGACACTGTGATGGCTCCTTTCCATCCATGGATATCCACATAATATGAGTTTGAATTGTGTCTTGTGTAAGAGTGTGTCAATGCGATCATAAAATGAGGAGACAGTAGACTAGAAAATCTCTTACAGTATACTAGTACTGCGGTCAGACTGTACTTGTTTAAGATCTTTTTATTGTGAAAACTTTTTTTTAGTATTTTTAATAAACTTTATTAAATCTAATTAAATTATTGTTTCAGTCCTACTGGGGAATCTAACAATATGATCTTCTGATCGCTTATATAATGCTTTGGTATACTAATGCATTATCGCCTGACGGTACTTTACAGCCATAGTAGTCCATAACTTTAGGCCAGTACTATACTGCAAGGACAACTGTAAGGCCCCCAGATGCTATGGCAACCCATCCCTCTGTCAAAAAACATCAGGAGCAGGAGCAGGACTGTGTAACACAGCCTTGCTCCTGATTCGAATCTCGCAGTTTCAGTGACAGAACCCGTGAGATCACCATGCCTAAAATGTCATGGTGCAGGACATGTCACATGCTGAGCGCGCTCTATACTGAGCGGGTCTCAAGTACATGTTACATCCGACACTTCACTGCAACTGTTGGAATCGAAGATAACTCTGATTCTACCTGGTTGACCACTTAAATGCTGCAGTCAATAGTGACCGTAACAACATCTCATCGGCCCCACTGCGCTAAGACTGCGGGCTGCCGTTGGTTGTAATGGCAGCCTGGGGGCCTAACGAAGGTCCCCAGGTATGCCGTCTTATTAATGGCTATTTACCCCTTTGCACACATTTTGTAATGACAGGGTAGGAAGACAGACAGGTGAGCCCTAATCTACCCGCCACTCGGTCCCTGCCTACTTGCACGGCCTGTCCTAGGCGACAGCGTACAACTGGGCGACGGTCCCTACGCTCAATAAGTGCACGACAGACCAACAGACAAGGGTACACAGAAGCTAAGCGAAATGGGGCAGTTGCCCACGGCAACACCGTGAGCAACAAGAGTAGTGAACGAGCCGAGTCAAACCAGGACTGTACGAGGTACCAAACGCAGAGCAGGAGAGTAGTCAGTAAAGCCAGGGTCAATTAGAAGCAGAGGACAATAGTACAAGCAGGAGCAGCAGAGCCAGGAAACAAACAGAATCACAGGCATGTGGAATTGCTTTTCAATTTCCCAGTACATTATATGGTACATTAAATGGTGTCATTAGAAACTACAACTTGTCCTGCAATAAACAAGCCGTCATACGGCTATTTCGGCAGAAAAATCTAAAAGTTAGGGCTTTTAGAAGGTGGGGAGGAAAAAACTAAGATGATAAACGGAAAATTGTCTGTCTCCAAAGGGTTAAACAGCAACAGTAGTCGCATTGCAGGACTCCTTTGACAAAGGTCTCACACAGATTCACACACATTTTTGTTTGTGTTTTTTTCTACATTTTCTTGCACATTTTGCTCTTAAAAAATGCCGTGGCCAGTTTTACTTTTAAAGTCTATAGTGAAATATAAATATGCCTTCATACATAATTGTTTTTCAAAGTTTTTGTATTGTTGTTGGAGTTAGTGGCCTTTGCCTTTTTATCAAAAAGCATCATTCTCTAGGTATGTACTTATCTCTGGCGTATTTCTCTATTAGCATCTCTCTACACCCGGACCCCGCAGCGATCAGCTGCTCCGGCTGCCTCCGGGCGCCGGATGTTATGATGGGTATGCAGTAGTTGGAGCCGGAAGCAGATGCCTCCAACCACTGCATAGCGGCCAAGATGCAGAACTGTAGCTCTGCTCCTGCTCACTTGAATAGGAGCAGAGCTGCAGTACTGCAGATTGGCCGCTGTTCCGTGACCGGAGCCATCTGCTTCCGGCAAGGACGTTTGATGCCCGGAGGTAGCCAGAGCAGCTGATTGGTGCGGGGTCCGGGTGTTGGACCTGCACCGATCATATACTGATGACCTATCCTACGAATAGGTCATCAGTTGTCCGATTGTGGACATCCCCTTTAATGTCGGGGCATAGTATGCAGCTAAACAGTGCTTTAACCCCTTAACGACCAGGCCTGTTTAGGCCTTAATGACCAAACCATATTGTTTTCATTTTTTCATCCTCACATTCCAAGGGCCATAACTTGTATGTCTTTCCGACAATGCAGCTGTATGAGGGCTTGTTTTTTGCAAGACTAGTTGTATTTTGTAATAGCCTCATTTTGGGGTTCATATAATTTATTGATTTAGCTTTCATTCGTTTTTTTTGGAAGCGAATGCAAAAAACAGCGGTAAAAATAACTTGTTAACTTTATTTTACAGGTTGATATAAATGCGGCAATACCAAATATGTATAGTTGCTTTTATGTTTTAGCATTTTTGCACAATAAAGCATGTTTATTTTTCGATGTAGCCGTCAGGGTTTGTTTTTGTTGTAGTTTTTATTGTTACCATTTTGGGGTACACATAACTTATTGATTAAGAGCTTATTCAGACGAACGGGATATACGTCCGTGCAACGCGTTTGATTTTCACGCGCGTCGCACGGACCTTTATTAGTCTATGGGGAAGTGCAGACAGTTGCGTGATTTTTCCGCAGCGTGAGTCCGCTGCGAAAAAGTCACGACATGTCCGTTCTTTGGGCGTATTTGAAGTCAATGGGTGCGTGAAAATCACGGGCACCACACGGAAGCACTTCCGTGGGATGAGCGTGATTCGCGCAACAGCTGTGAAAAGGATGAATGAAAACAGAAAAGCACCACTCCAAACGGAGTGTCATAATGATGGCGGCTGCGCGAAAAGCACGCAGCCGCGCATCATACGGGGCTGACACATGGAGCTGTCAAGTGCCTTTTACGTGCGCAAAACTCCGCATTTTTTGCGCGGGCAAAACGCACACGCTCGTGTGAATCCGGCCTAACTGTTATTTTTTTTTTAGTGGGAAAGCAAATTAAGCAGCAATAACGCCAATGATTTTTGCACTTTTTGTTTTTACACCATGTGACATGCAGTATAACTAATAAGTTATGCTTGTTCTACAGATCGTTAAGATTGTGGCAGTATTTAATATGTAAGGTTTAACTGACCCATTTTTTAAAGAAATCAAATAATTACTTTTGAATTTTTATTACATTTTGTTTAACTTCATTTTACTTTTTATTTCGTCCCACTCAATTGCTTGTATAATGCTTTTAAATACTGACAGGCAAACTAATATGGAGTTACTGACGGCTGACCTGGAGGCCTTAATTAGGCCCCCGGCTGCTATGGTAACCCATTAGGGCCCCGCAATGGTGTCTTGGGTGTGCCGAAGAGATAACATAGGGCGCACCCTCCCTCTGTCAGACACCTTAGATGCCGCGGTTGCTATTAACAGCTGTATCTAAGGGGTCAAAATGCCAGTCTGAGTTCTCTTCAAATTCGGCAGTTGAGGCATGGGCCTGTCTGTTTATAACAGACATGCTCCTGATCTCGTTGGTGCACTGGCAGTACTCACGAGATCTGAGTGACGGACACATATGTAACGATGAAGGAATTAGCACCCATCGTGAAGGGGTTTACCTGCAAAAGAATGTGTAAACTATAACAAACATTTAAAAACCTTACTGATTTGTGGTATAACCGCAAGCAGGGGCGTAACTAGGAAAGACTGGGCCCCATAGCAAACGTTTGCAGCAACATCTTCCCCATACAGGGACTCTCCCTCACATTCAATGCCCTCAGCAGACCACCCTATTACTATCTCTGACATGAAATGCCTGCTAAAAGAACTGAAAGATACCATACATGCAGATATTCAGGGTGCAATGTCATCTCTTCACAATGAGCTGATAGCTATAGGAGAAAGAACAGCACATTTAGAGGACAAAATGGAGGATTTCACTACTGCCCACAACAGCTTAGTGGACGCTCATAATGCTGCAGAGGATGATTTAACACTTATTAAGCTGAAACTAGCTGACCTAAAAGACCGCTCTAGGAGAAATAATATTAGATTCAGAAACATCCCTGAAAATGTTACAGACAAGCTAAGAGAATATTTAACCGACTTATTTACAGCATTGCTCCCTAACGCCTTGGAAAGAGATCTACTCATCGACAGGGCTCATAGAGTCCCTAAACCTAAACACCTGGCTCCTACTATCCCTAGGGATGTTCTGGCTAGATTGCATTTCAAAGATACCCTGCTCAGGGCTGCAGCAAATACAAAAAATCTTCCTCAACGGTTCCAGGACATGTCACTATATGCGGACTTATCCATAGCCACACTGGCTAGAAGAAGAGAGTTTGCTTCAACTACTCAGGTCCGGAGACGACACAACATTCCCTACAAGTGGGGCTTCCCAGTCAAACTAATCATTCGGAATAATGGAACGACTCACTCTGTCTCCTCTCTCAAAGAAGCACCTAATTTACTCAAGAAATGGTCTCTGGACCCCCCACTAGATGGCGACAATGCAGCAGTAAAAATGAGGAAACCCAATACTATTCTACAGGAATGGTCCAGGACAGAACTATGCACTTTGAATGTTAAGGGGCTTAACAGCCCTTTTAAGAGGTTCTTGTTTTGGAGAGAATGTGTTAAAGAGGCTCTGTCACCAGATTTTGCAACCCCTATCTGCTATTGCAGCAGATCGGCGCTGCAATGTAGATTACAGTAACGTTTTTATTTTTAAAAAACGAGCATTTTTGGCCAAGTTATGACCATTTTTGTATTTATGCAAATGAGGCTTGCAAAAGTACAACTGGGCGTGTTGAAAAGTAAAAGTACAAGTGGGCGTGTATTATGTGCGTACATCGGGGCGTTTTTACTACTTTTACTAGCTGGGCGTTCTGACGAGAAGTATCATCCACTTCTCTTCAGAACGCCCAGCTTCTGGCAGATCACGCTGTGACGTCACTTCCCCAGGTCCTGCATCGTGTCAGACGAGCGAGGACACATCGGCACCAGAGGCTACAGTTGATTTTGCAGCAGCATCAGCGTTTGCAGGTAAGTAACTACATCGACTTACCTGCAAACGCTAATGCAGCTGCAGAATCAACTGTGGCCTCTGGTGCCGATGTGTCCTCGCTCGTCCGACACGATGCAGGACCTGTGAGTGACGACACAGCGTGATCTCTCGAGAACACGGCTGTGTCTGCACTGCCAGAAGCTGCGTTCTGAAGAGAAGTGGATGATACTTCTCGTCAGAACGCCCAGCTAGTAAAAGTAGTAAAAACGCCCCGATGTACGCACATAATACACGCCCAGTTGTACTTTTACTTTTCAACACGCCCAGTTGTACTTTTGCAAGCCTCATTTGCATAAATACAAAAATGGTCATAACTTGGAGAAAAATGCTAGTTTTTTAAAAATAAAAACGTTACTGTAATCTACATTGCAGCGCCGATCTGCTGCAATAGCAGATAGGGGTTGCAAAATCTGGTGACAGAGCCTCTTTAAGCAAAAATGCGATGTCATTTGTGCCCAAGAAACTCATTTAAATGAAAAAGATGCTTCCAGAATGTATAATAGACATTTCCCACATGTCTTTTATTCTCATGCAATGGAAAAAAAGAAGGGAGTCCCTATTAGGGACACTGTTGCGTTTCAGTTGACATCTATTATCTCTGATCCAGATGGTAGATATCTAGTAATTATGTCTCATTAACAATGTAACATTTACCATAGTCAATCTTTATGCGCCCAACACTCACCAACACAAATTTACAAAAAAAACTATTCGATTTAGTTTAGTCAAAGAAAACTGGCAACTTAATTATTTGTGGAGACTTTAATAGGACCATAGATCCTGTTTTAGACAGGAACCCGCCTCAATCTAAAGATAAGAATTGTGACTTACGTAGCTTACTACATACAGAGGAATTATACGATGCATGGAGAGTTAATCATGCGTCTGAAAAAGACAATACATTCTTCTCTAATCCACATAAAACATACTCCCGTATAGATCTGATACTAGTGGAAAAATGGCTATTGCAAAGAGTATCATGCACAAAAATTGATATAATCACGTGGTCAGATCATGCGCCGGTATCCATTATGTTTCAGGAATCCTTCAACTCTCCCCCAACATCTCCTTGGAGATTGAATAATTACCTTCTTAATAATGACGTGTACATATCTGCCATTGAAAAAGCGGTCTCTGAATATTTTCCACTAAACAATATTGACAACATTTCTACAACCACTCTGTGGTGTGCCCACAAGGCTGTTATAAGAGGCCACTCTCTTAAAATAGCAGCGCTAGCAAAACGTAACAGATTGGCTAGAGTTTAGGAAATCTCGGATAAATTGGCAATATTAGAAATCAAAAATAAATCCACCATTTTGTCTACACTGACTGAAGAAGTCAAATCCCTTCGGCATCAATTACACCTTATACTTCAGAACAATTATGAACTCCATCTTAGAAAATCTAAACTGATAAATTATTGGAAAAATAATAAAGCTTCTAAACTCAGGGCAAATAAATTAAAGAAAAAAGCCAGAGAGGTAATTCCAGAATCCCTTACCTCTTTGATAAAAACTAAAAAAAACTCCTTAATCCCATTGATATCGCCAATGAATTTGCTAGCTATTACTCTTCTTTGTACAATTTACAGGATGATCTTAACACTCCCAAACCCTCCCTAGAGGGCATAAATGACTTCTTGAAAGGTATGGAATTACCTTCACTTTCTAGCGACCAATTAAAAATCCTGAACAGAGACCTATCGGATCGGGAATTTCCAGAAGTGATAAAATTTTTAAAACTCAATAAATCTCCTGGACCAGACGGTCTCCCAGATGAATACTACAAAAAATTCTCACACATAATATCTCCTTATTTATTACAATGTTTAAAAACTATCGTGTCTACCGGCTCCACTCCTAATGAGATGCTTCATGCAATAATTGTCACTCTCCCTAAGCCAGGGAAATCTCCAGATACACCGGCAAATTTCAGACCAATCTCTCTATTAAATTCTGATCTTAAAATAATGGCTAAACTGATGTCAAACAGACTCATATCCATTCTCCCCTCCATTGTTCACCCCGACCAAGTAGGTTTTATAAAAGGTTGTCAAACCGTAGATGGCACGAGGAGATTTATTGATTTGATTGATGTTGTGCATTCTCGTGGGACGCCTTCTCTGCTCCTATCTCTGGATGCGGAGAAGGCCTTCGACAGAGTCCACTGGGGATATTTGAAAATGGTCCTACAAAAATTTGGTTTTAAAGGTTCCTTTTTATCAGCAATACATTCCCTATACATTCCCTATACTCATCACCGACTGTGAGTGTAGGGACCGTCGCCCAGTTGTACCCCGTCGCCTAGGGCGGGTCGTTGCAAGTAGGCAGGGACTGAGTGGCGGGTAGATTAGGGCTAAACTGTCTGTCTCCCTACCCCGACACTACATAATCACAAGCCCATATACCTAGTCTACCCTGGTCCCTGACTCTACTATGGACCCCCTTGAGACCCTGGCTCAGCAAATGCAGGGCCTCTCCCTACAGGTCCAGGCCCTGGCTCAGAGGGACAACCAGCCTGATGCTACCCAGGTAGTGCCCCTTACCTCACCTCTTGAACCCCACCTCAAGTTGCCCGACCGGTTCTCAGGGGACCGGAAGACCTTTTTCTCCTTTCGGGAAAGTTTTAGGCTCTATTTTCGCTTAAAGCCCCACTCCTCAGGTTCTGAGAGCCAGCGGGTGGGTATAATTATGTCCCGGCTCCAGGACGGTCCCCAAGAATGGGCCTTCTCCTTGGCTCCTGACGCCCCTGAACTTTCCTCCGTTGATCTTTTCTTTTCTGCTCTCGGGCTCATTTATGACGAGACTGACAAGACTGCCTTTGCCGAGAGTCAGCTGGTGACCTTACGTCAGGGTAAGAGACCTGTTGAGGAGTATTGCTCTGACTTTAGGAAGTGGTGCGTAGCTTCTCGGTGGAATGACCCTGCCTTAAGGTGCCAGTTTAGATTGGGTCTGTCGAACGCCCTGAAAGACCTGCTAGTTAGCTATCCCTCTTCTGACTCCCTAGATCAGGTTATGGCTTTAGCGGTACGACTTGACCAACGTCTCAGGGAACGACGACTTGAACGTGTTTGTGTTTTCTCCTCTGACTCCCCCATGATGCCTCCCGAGGTTCCGTTGCTTCATTCTTCTACGGAAGACTTGGAGGTACCTATGCAACTCGGGGCCTCCGTGTCCCCCCCAACAACGTAGAGAGTTCCGCAGGAAAAATGGTCTCTGCTTCTACTGTGGGGATGACAAGCATCAAGTGAACGACTGTCCTAGGCGTAAGAATAAGCAGTCGGAAGAACTTCCGCGCCTAAGTGACCATCGGGGAGGTCACTTGGGCGCACAGGTATTTCCCGTAAATATGAAACGTAATAAAATCTTGCTTCCCTTTCAGGTCTCTTTTGGTGGTAGGTCTGCTACCGGCAGTGCCTTCGTGGATTCAGGGTCTTCTGCTAATATTATGTCTGTGGAATTTGCTATGTCTCTAGCTATGCCATTAATTGATTTGCCTAAACCTGTCCCGGTAGTGGGTATAGAATCCACTCCTCTTGCTAATGGTTATTTTACACAGCATACCCCTGTTTTTGAACTCCTTGTTGGCTCCATGCATTTGGAGCAGTGCTCTGTACTGGTGATGCAGGGATTATCGTCCGATTTGGTTTTAAGCCTTCCCTGGTTGCAGTTGCTTAATCCCACGTTTGACTGGAATACTGGGGATCTTACCAAATGGGGTAATGAATGCATGACGTCATGTTTTTCTGTTAATTCTATTTCTCCCCCTGAGGAGGTGAACACTCTACCTGAGTTTGTTCAGGACTTCGCTGATGTTTTCTCTAAAGAGGCCTCCGAAGTGTTACCACCTCATAGAGAATACGATTGTGCAATTGATTTGGTACCAGAAGCTAAGCTCCCTAAGGGTAGAATATTTAATCTCTCGTGTCCCGAACGTGAAGCCATGAGAGTGTATATCCAGGAATGCCTGGCCAAGGGTTACATTCGCCCCTCTACTTCTCCGGTAGGTGCTGGCTTCTTCTTTGTAGGGAAGAAGGATGGTGGTCTTAGGCCATGCATTGACTACCGAAACTTGAATAAGGTCACTGTAAGGAACCAGTATCCCCTTCCTTTGATTCCTGATCTCTTCAATCAGGTTCAGGGGGCCCAATGGTTCTCTAAGTTTGATCTACGGGGGGCTTATAACCTTATCCGCATCAAAGAGGGGGATGAGTGGAAGACTGCGTTTAACACGCCCGAAGGTCATTTCGAATACCTCGTCATGCCATTTCGGTTGTGTAATGCTCCCGCCGTCTTCCAGAATTTCATAAATTAGATTTTAAGAGACTACCTGGGGGTATTTCTTGTAGTGTACCTTGATGACATACTTGTGTTTCCAAGGACTGGTCCTCCCACATTGAGCATGTCAGGAAGGTGCTCCAGGCCGTTCGGGAAAACAAACTGTTTGCTAAGACCGAAAAATGTGTGTTTGGGGTGTAGGAGATACCGGTTTTGGGTCAAATCCTCACTCCTCATGAATTCCGCATAGACCCCGCCAAGGTCCAGGCTGTGGCGGAATGGGTCCAACCTGCCTCCCTGAAGGCGTTACAGTGCTTCCTGGGGTTCGCTAATTATTACAGGAGATTTATTGATAACTTCTCGGTCATCGCTAAGCCTCTTACGGATCTCACTCGCAAAGGTGCTGATCTCCTCCACTGGCCTCCTGAGGCTGTCCAGGCTTTTGAGGTCCTTAAGAAGTGCTTTATCTCGGCCCCAGTGCTGGTTCAGCCCAACCAAATGGAGCCATTTATCGTGGAGGTTGACGCGTCCGAGGTGGGAGTGGGGGCTGTCTTGTCCCAGGGTACCAGGTCTCTCACCCATCTCCGCCCCTGTGCCTACTTTTCCAGGAAGTTTTCGCCCACTGAGAGTAACTATGATATTGGCAACCGCGAACTCTTAGCCATTAAATGGGCATTTGAAGAGTGGCGCCACTTCCTGGAGGGGGCTAGGCACCAGGTAACGGTCCTTACCGACCACAAGAATATGGTTTTCCTAGAATCTGCCCGGAGGCTAAACCCGAGACAAGCTCGATGGGCGTTATTTTTTACCAGATTCAACTTTTTGGTCACCTATAGGCCTGGGTCTAAAAATATTAAGGCTGATGCACTGTCGCGTAGCTTCATGGCCAGCCCTCCTTTGGAGGAAGATCCTGCTTGTGTTTTGCCTCCAGGTATAATCATTTCCTCTATTGATTCTGATTTAGTCTCTGAAATTGCGGCTGATCAAGGTTCAGCTCCCGGGAACCTTCCTGAGAACAAGCTGTTTGTTCCCCTGCAATTCCGGCTAAGGGTACTTAGGGAAAATCATGATTCTGCACTATCTGGTCATCCAGGCATCCTGGGTACCAAGCATCTCATTGCCAGAAACTATTGGTGGCCTGGGTTGCTCAAGGACGTTAAGGCCTACGTCGCCGCTTGTGAAGTTTGTGCTAGGTCTAAGACTCCCAGGTCCCGACCAGCGGGCTTACTATGTTCTTTGCCCATTCCCCAGAGACCTTGGACCCATATCTCCATGGATTTCATCACAGATTTGCCTCCATCTCAAGGCAAGTCGGTGGTGTGGGTTGTAGTAGACCGCTTCAGTAAGATGTGCCACTTTGTGCCCCTCAAGAAACTATCCAATGCTAAGACGTTAGCTACCTTGTTTGTCAAACACATCCTGCGTCTCCATGGGGTCCCTGTCAATATTGTTTCTGACAGAGGGGTACAATTTGTTTCATTGTTTTGGAGAGCCTTCTGTAAAAAGTTGGAGATTGATCTGTCCTTCTCCTCTGCCTTCCATCCTGAAACTAATGGCCAAACTGAGAGGACTAATCAGTCTCTAGAACAATATTTAAGGTGTTTTATCTCTGACTGTCAATATGATTTGGTCTCATTCATTCCCCTCGCTGAATTTTCCCTTAATAACCGGGTCAGTAACTCGTCAGGGGTCTCCCACTTTTTCTGTAATTTTGGGTTTAATCCACGGTTCTCCTCAGTTTCACCTGGTAGTTCCAACAATCCCGAGGTAGATGTCGTTCATCGGGAACTGTGCACAGTCTGGGCCCAGGTTCAGAAGAACCTAGAGGCGTCCCAGAGCATACAAAAGACTCAGGCAGATAGAAGACGTTCTGCTAACCCCTTGTTTGTGGTCGGGGATGTGGTGTGGCTATCGTCAAAAAATTTGCGCCTTAAAGTCCCGTCCAAGAAGTTTGCTCCCCGGTTTATAGGGCCATACAAGGTCATTGAAGTCCTTAACCCTGTCTCCTTCCGACTGGAGTTGCCCCCATCTTTTCGAGTACACGACGTGTTTCATGCCTCCCTCCTTAAACGCTGCTCCCTGTCCTTGGCTCCCTCGAGGAAACCTCCGGTCCCTGTTCTCACCCCTGAGGGGGTAGAATTCGAGGTGGCCAAGATTGTGGACAGCAGCATGGTCCAAGGCTCCCTCCAGTACCTGGTCCATTGGAGGGGATACGGGCCTGAGGAGAGGACTTGGGTACCTGCCCGGGATGTTCACGCTGGGGTATTGGTCAGGAGGTTCCACCTTCGTTTCCCCAATAAACCAGGTCCATCTAGAAAGGGTCCGGTGGCCCCTCATAAAAGGGGGGGTTCTGTAAAGGATCTGCCAGACACAACTTCTGTGTCGACGTCCCATAGTTAATCAGTCTGCACCTGCTTCTATGTCTTTTAGACTGACTCCATCTTCCACCACCCAGGATGGCAGGCTTAGGAGTGGGAGAGCCTATCACAGCCTGGCCAGACGGAGCTAGCTCCCGCCCTGTGTCTATTTATACCTGCCTTTCCTGTTCCTCCTTTGCTTGTGATTCTTCTCTGCTGGTTTCCTGGCCCTGCTTCAGCTTCTTGAACTACTGATCCTCTGCTTGTGATTGACCTTGGCTTTACTGACCACTCTTCTGCTCTGCGTTTTTGTACCTCGCTCATATCCTGGTTTGACTCGGCTCGTTCACTTCGCTTGTTGCTCACGGTGTCCCCGTGGGCAGCTTCCCCATTTCCCTGGCTTCTTTGTACCCTTGTCTGTTTGTCTGTCGTGCACCTATTGAGTGTAGGGACCGTCGCCCAGTTGTACCCCGTCGCCTAGGGCAGGTCGTTGCAAGTAGGCAGGGACTGAGTGGCGGGTAGATTAGGGCTCACCTGTCTGTCTCCCTACCCCGACATTACATTTTCTACTCGCTGTCTCGCATTTAAAATATGTACCTAGATCTCCTTTGTCCACTATACAAGCCATATTATCCTTATGGCCTACCATAACCCACCAGAAAAACCTAATTCAAATGAACATTTATAATTGCTTAATCTTGATCTTACTAGCTGGAAGGACAAACAGTTGGATAAGCTTCACAAATTGTGGCATAATGATAACTTCGTTCTCCTATCAGAATTGAACAATGTATACAATATTCCTAAGAAGGATTTTTAGAAATACCTCCAAGTCAGACATGCATTACAAGAAATCCCTCCCCCCCCCCCCCCGGTAGACCTTCATTCCCCATCCTCTTTAGAGAGATGGATTACTTATTCAAATAGATCTGATAAAGGTTTATCTAAGTGTTATACAATTCTGAATACTCCTACCTCGGATCATTTATGTCATATTAAAATGATGTGGGAATCGGATTTATCTCTATCTTTTAATAATGACCAGTGGGTCTCCGCCCTCATGGCTACTGCGACACATTCTTTTTTTTTTTTTTTTTAAATCTTAATTTTTATTGAAAGATTTTTATACATTGCAAAAAACAAAAATACACATAAGTAACAAACACACAATACTGTTCGTATTAGAATGACACTCCATACAAGTAAAACACGTCTCAAATTAGCCATTGAAGATCACAATTAAATATAGTATTTTGAATGAGTCCAAGAATTCCATCTCCTCACATTCCGACCATGAAGAACTAAATCAGAAACTAAATAAGTTTCATGATAACATTGGCTATCAACCCTTTTAATGACCTCCTGGATAGAGGGGGAAATCAGAGATTTCCAAGATTTTGCGATGGCCATTCTAGTGGCTATAAGAATATGGTGGATAAGTAATCTATCTAGCGGATCTATTTCCTCCAGATTAATATCCAAAATTGCTAAGGCAGGGGATATCGGCACAGGAACCTGTACGAATTCCGAAATAAGTGCAAATACCAGAACTCAAAGGCCAGACACTGATGGACATGACCACCACATATAAAACAGATAAAAACAAGGACATTTATGCAAAAACACCGAAAAAGGCCATACTTACAAATGGACACAGCCAGGTCAGAAACGCTGATGAAGGCGAGTGAGCAGGTGCTTTAAATAATAATAGCCACTCCCACTAGTCTTGAGGGGAGTGGTATGTGGTGCATGGGATGTGTAGTAAGAAATAATAAATGAATAGTGTATGTGCAAGTGTAATAATGTGAGTGAAATATAGGGGGCAGTAATGAGTAAAGTGCCTAAAAAATAAATGAATAATGGGATGCAAGTGTGTGAAACATGGAGGGATAGTGTGTAAGTCATGAGGCGCAACGTGTCTAGCCAGGTAGAAGCCTATTTGTGACGCCTTGATAATTCATAGAGCGGGCTACCCTGCTTGCTAGGCCAAACAACAACACACCATGCTCTCCCAGCATCAAAGACCTGGCTGTGTCCAAAAGAAGCGAATATAAGTAATAATGAAAAATACCTGGGGTATTAGTGATCATTTTGGCCAAAAGGACGCAAGCTCGCAATCCACGACAAGGATCCCCAGACTTGCGAGTCCCTAACTGGAGCGAAAAGCTCCTGATGTACAGACAAAACAGATAAAAACAAGGACATTTATGCAAAAACACCGAAAAAGGCCATACTTACAAATGGACACAGCCAGGTCAGAAACGCTGATGAAGGCGAGTGAGCAGGTGCTTTAAATAATAATAGCCACTCCCACTAGTCTTGAGGGGAGTGGTATGTGGTGCATGGGATGTGTAGTAAGAAATAATAAATGAATAGTGTATGTGCAAGTGTAATAATGTGAGTGAAATATAGGGGGCAGTAATGAGTAAAGTGCCTAAAAAATAAATGAATAATGGGATGCAAGTGTGTGAAACATGGAGGGATAGTGTGTAAGTCATGAGGCGCAACGTGTCTAGCCAGGTAGAAGCCTATTTGTGACGCCTTGATAATTCATAGAGCGGGCTACCCTGCTTGCTAGGCCAAACAACAACACACCATGCTCTCCCAGCATCAAAGACCTGGCTGTGTCCAAAAGAAGCGAATATAAGTAATAATGAAAAATACCTGGGGTATTAGTGATCATTTTGGCCAAAAGGACGCAAGCTCGCAATCCACGACAAGGATCCCCAGACTTGCGAGTCCCTAACTGGAGCGAAAAGCTCCTGATGTACAGACAAAACAGATAAAAACAAGGACATTTATGCAAAAACACCGAAAAAGGCCATACTTACAAATGGACACAGCCAGGTCAGAAACGCTGATGAAGGCGAGTGAGCAGGTGATTTAAATAATAATAGCCACTCCCACTAGTCTTGAGGGGAGTGGTATGTGGTGCATGGGATGTGTAGTAAGAAATAATAAATGAATAGTGTATGTGCAAGTGTAATAATGTGAGTGAAATATAGGGGGCAGTAATGAGTAGAGTGCCTAAAAAATAAATGAATAATGGGATGCAAGTGTGTGAAACATGGAGGGATAGTGTGTAAGTCATGAGGCGCAACGTGTCTAGCCAGGTAGAAGCCTATTTGTGACGCCTTGATAATTCATAGAGCGGGCTACCCTGCTTGCTAGGCCAAACAACAACACACCATGCTCTCCCAGCATCAAAGACCTGGCTGTGTCCAAAAGAAGCGAATATAAGTAATAATGAAAAATACCTGGGGTATTAGTGATCATTTTGGCCAAAAGGACGCAAGCTCGCAATCCACGACAAGGATCCCCAGACTTGCGAGTCCCTAACTGGAGCGAAAAGCTCCTGATGTACAGACAAAACAGATAAAAACAAGGACATTTATGCAAAAACACCGAAAAAGGCCATACTTACAAATGGACACAGCCAGGTCAGAAACGCTGATGAAGGCGAGTGAGCAGGTGCTTTAAATAATAATAGCCACTCCCACTAGTCTTGAGGGGAGTGGTATGTGGTGCATGGGATGTGTAGTAAGAAATAATAAATGAATAGTGTATGTGCAAGTGTAATAATGTGAGTGAAATATAGGGGGCAGTAATGAGTAAAGTGCCTAAAAAATAAATGAATAATGGGATGCAAGTGTGTGAAACATGGAGGGATAGTGTGTAAGTCATGAGGCGCAACGTGTCTAGCCAGGTAGAAGCCTATTTGTGACGCCTTGATAATTCATAGAGCGGGCTACCCTGCTTGCTAGGCCAAACAACAACACACCATGCTCTCCCAGCATCAAAGACCTGGCTGTGTCCAAAAGAAGCGAATATAAGTAATAATGAAAAATACCTGGGGTATTAGTGATCATTTTGGCCAAAAGGACGCAAGCTCGCAATCCACGACAAGGATCCCCAGACTTGCGAGTCCCTAACTGGAGCGAAAAGCTCCTGATGTACAGACAAAACAGATAAAAACAAGGACATTTATGCAAAAACACCGAAAAAGGCCATACTTACAAATGGACACAGCCAGGTCAGAAACGCTGATGAAGGCGAGTGAGCAGGTGATTTAAATAATAATAGCCACTCCCACTAGTCTTGAGGGGAGTGGTATGTGGTGCATGGGATGTGTAGTAAGAAATAATAAATGAATAGTGTATGTGCAAGTGTAATAATGTGAGTGAAATATAGGGGGCAGTAATGAGTAAAGTGCCTAAAAAATAAATGAATAATGGGATGCAAGTGTGCGAAACATGGAGGGATAGTGTGTAAGTCATGAGGCGCAACGTGTCTAGCCAGGTAGAAGCCTATTTGTGACGCCTTGATAATTCATAGAGCGGGCTACCCTGCTTGCTAGGCCAAACAACAACACACCATGCTCTCCCAGCATCAAAGACCTGGCTGTGTCCAAAAGAAGCGAATATAAGTAATAATGAAAAATACCTGGGGTATTAGTGATCATTTTGGCCAAAAGGACGCAAGCTCGCAATCCACGACAAGGATCCCCAGACTTGCGAGTCCCTAACTGGAGCGAAAAGCTCCTGATGTACAGACAAAACAGATAAAAACAAGGACATTTATGCAAAAACACCGAAAAAGGCCATACTTACAAATGGACACAGCCAGGTCAGAAACGCTGATGAAGGCGAGTGAGCAGGTGATTTAAATAATAATAGCCACTCCCACTAGTCTTGAGGGGAGTGGTATGTGGTGCATGGGATGTGTAGTAAGAAATAATAAATGAATAGTGTATGTGCAAGTGTAATAATGTGAGTGAAATATAGGGGGCAGTAATGAGTAAAGTGCCTAAAAAATAAATGAATAATGGGATGCAAGTGTGTGAAACATGGAGGGATAGTGTGTAAGTCATGAGGCGCAACGTGTCTAGCCAGGTAGAAGCCTATTTGTGACGCCTTGATAATTCATAGAGCGGGCTACCCTGCTTGCTAGGCCAAACAACAACACACCATGCTCTCCCAGCATCAAAGACCTGGCTGTGTCCAAAAGAAGCGAATATAAGTAATAATGAAAAATACCTGGGGTATTAGTGATCATTTTGGCCAAAAGGACGCAAGCTCGCAATCCACGACAAGGATCCCCAGACTTGCGAGTCCCTAACTGGAGCGAAAAGCTCCTGATGTACAGACAAAACAGATAAAAACAAGGACATTTATGCAAAAACACCGAAAAAGGCCATACTTACAAATGGACACAGCCAGGTCAGAAACGCTGATGAAGGCGAGTGAGCAGGTGCTTTAAATAATAATAGCCACTCCCACTAGTCTTGAGGGGAGTGGTATGTGGTGCATGGGATGTGTAGTAAGAAATAATAAATGAATAGTGTATGTGCAAGTGTAATAATGTGAGTGAAATATAGGGGGCAGTAATGAGTAAAGTGCCTAAAAAATAAATGAATAATGGGATGCAAGTGTGTGAAACATGGAGGGATAGTGTGTAAGTCATGAGGCGCAACGTGTCTAGCCAGGTAGAAGCCTATTTGTGATGCCTTGATAATTCATAGAGCGGGCTACCCTGCTTGCTAGGCCAAACAGCAACACACCATGCTCTCCCAGCATCAAAGACCTGGCTGTGTCCAAAAGAAGCGAATATAAGTAATAATGAAAAATACCTGGGGTATTAGTGATCATTTTGGCCAAAAGGACGCAAGCTCGCAATCCACGACAAGGATCCCCAGACTTGCGGGTCCCTAACTGGAGCGAAAAGCTCCTGATGTACAGACAAAACAGATAAAAACAAGGACATTTATGCAAAAACACCGAAAAAGGCCATACTTACAAATGGACACAGCCAGGTCAGAAACGCTGATGAAGGCGAGTGAGCAGGTGCTTTAAATAATAATAGCCACTCCCACTAGTCTTGAGGGGAGTGGTATGTGGTGCATGGGATGTGTAGTAAGAAATAATAAATGAATAGTGTATGTGCAAGTGTAATAATGTGAGTGAAATATAGGGGGCAGTAATGAGTAAAGTGCCTAAAAAATAAATGAATAATGGCATGCAAGTGTGTGAAACATGGAGGGATAGTGTGTAAGTCATGAGGCGCAACGTGTCTAGCCAGGTAGAAGCCTATTTGTGACGCCTTGATAATTCATAGAGCGGGCTACCCTGCTTGCTAGGCCAAACAGCAACACACCATGCTCTCCCAGCATCAAAGACCTGGCTGTGTCCAAAAGAAGCGAATATAAGTAATAATGAAAAATACCTGGGGTATTAGTGATCATTTTGGCCAAAAGGACGCAAGCTCGCAATCCACGACAAGGATCCCCAGACTTGCGGGTCCCTAACTGGAGCGAAAAGCTCCTGATGTACAGACAAAACAGATAAAAACAAGGACATTTATGCAAAAACACCGAAAAAGGCCATACTTACAAATGGACACAGCCAGGTCAGAAACGCTGATGAAGGCGAGTGAGCAGGTGCTTTAAATAATAATAGCCACTCCCACTAGTCTTGAGGGGAGTGGTATGTGGTGCATGGGATGTGTAGTAAGAAATAATAAATGAATAGTGTATGTGCAAGTGTAATAATGTGAGTGAAATACAGGGGGCAGTAATGAGTAAAGTGCCTAAAAAATAAATGAATAATGGGATGCAAGTGTGTGAAACATGGAGGGATAGTGTGTAAGTCATGAGGCGCAACGTGTCTAGCCAGGTAGAAGCCTATTTGTGACGCCTTGATAATTCATAGAGCGGGCTACCCTGCTTGCTAGGCCAAACAACAACACACCATGCTCTCCCAGCATCAAAGACCTGGCTGTGTCCAAAAGAAGCGAATATAAGTAATAATGAAAAATACCTGGGGTATTAGTGATCATTTTGGCCAAAAGGACGCAAGCTCGCAATCCACGACAAGGATCCCCAGACTTGCGAGTCCCTAACTGGAGCGAAAAGCTCCTGATGTACAGACAAAACAGATAAAAACAAGGACATTTATGCAAAAACACCGAAAAAGGCCATACTTACAAATGGACACAGCCAGGTCAGAAACGCTGATGAAGGCGAGTGAGCAGGTGCTTTAAATAATAATAGCCACTCCCACTAGTCTTGAGGGGAGTGGTATGTGGTGCATGGGATGTGTAGTAAGAAATAATAAATGAATAGTGTATGTGCAAGTGTAATAATGTGAGTGAAATATAGGGGGCAGTAATAAGTAAAGTGCCTAAAAAATAAATGAATAATGGGATGCAAGTGTGTGAAACATGGAGGGATAGTGTGTAAGTCATGAGGCGCAACGTGTCTAGCCAGGTAGAAGCCTATTTGTGACGCCTTGATAATTCATAGAGCGGGCTACCCTGCTTGCTAGGCCAAACAGCAACACACCATGCTCTCCCAGCATCAAAGACCTGGCTGTGTCCAAAAGAAGCGAATATAAGTAATAATGAAAAATACCTGGGGTATTAGTGATCATTTTGGCCAAAAGGACGCAAGCTCGCAATCCACGACAAGGATCCCCAGACTTGCGAGTCCCTAACTGGAGCGAAAAGCTCCTGATGTACAGACAAAACAGATAAAAACAAGGACATTTATGCAAAAACACCGAAAAAGGCCATACTTACAAATGGACACAGCCAGGTCAGAAACGCTGATGAAGGCGAGTGAGCAGGTGCTTTAAATAATAATAGCCACTCCCAGTGGCTATTATTATTTAAAGCACCTGCTCACTCGCCTTCATCAGCGTTTCTGACCTGGCTGTGTCCATTTGTAAGTATGGCCTTTTTCGGTGTTTATGACCACCACATATGTAAAGGGGATCCTATTTGTCCACAACCTCTCCAACAAAGTTTAGAAGAACCTGTGATGATATGCGCTAGTATGGAAGGTGTTAAATACCACCTCAGGTGAATTTTCCGCATTAATTCAGTATGATTTACACATTTAGAGTGTTTTGCGGTCCAGTTTGAAGCGTTAATCCAGGTATCTTCAGAGAAAACTGATCCCAGTTCCCTTTCCCATTTTAACATGTAACTTGTTTTACCCTTACTATCCAAAGCAAGGATCAAATCATAAAATTGTGGTAAACCCTTTGAATATCCCTGTCCTTTATGTAAAAATTTGTGGAATGAAGTGAGATTAGTAGATGAGTGAGGAAGTTTCATGGATTGGATACAATGCCTGATTTGCAGATATTAGTAAAAAAGATTATGAGAGATTTGATAAACCTTCTGTAAGTCTTCAAACGTCTGAAAAGTGTCAGAATTATAAAAATCAGAAATAACCTTCATACCTGCGGCATTCCAAGGAGACATGGAACTATGAGGAATAAAGAACTCAAGAACAGAAAGTGGAATACATTCTTTCGTCACATGAACCCACTTATTATTGCAAACATATCGTACCCACACCTGTAAAGAATCGGTCATAGAAGTCAGAGTAAATTTCGGTACCCTAGCACCTAATAAAGTCGCTAAAAGAGTAGATTTAAATGAAAATTTAGGTTGACTATTCTCTTCCAAAACAGCCCACAAAAAGGGGGTCGCATCATTCCAAAAGGGATATAGTTGGTCTGCAATAGCCGCTACGTTATAGGCTACAGAATTTGGTACATTCTTAGCTACTCTAGCTCTCTTCTTATTCCAAATAAAATTAAAAAATAAGGATTGGAGTGGTGCTGTAATAGAACTTGGAAGGATATATGGAATAGTTCTGCATAGATATAAAAATTTGGGGAGCAAAAACATCTTAACTAATTGAATTCTAGCGAACCATGAAAGATGAAGATTTTCAAATTGTATACAATCCTGTTTAAGAGCAGAGAAAAATTAGAAGGGATTACCTGAGAAGAGTTGGGAGTGAGCGTAATCCCCAAATATTTCAGACCCGAGTCCGCCCAAGTAAATTTAAATTTAGAGATAGACTCTCTCATTTGTGGGGAAATATGAATAGGCATCATGGAGGATTTAGCAACTGTTAAGGATCTGCCAGGCACAGCTTCTGTATCCACGCCCATAGGTAATCAGTCTGCACCTGACTCCATCTTCCACCACTCAGGATGGCAGGCTGAGGAGTGGGAGAGCCTATCACAGCGTGGCCAGACGGAGCTAGCTCCCGCCCTCTGTCTATTTATACCTGCCTTTCCTGTTCCTCCTTGCTTGTGATTCTTCTCGTTTTGTTTCCTGGCCCTGCTGCAGCTTCTTATACCATTTGACCCTGCTTCATATTGACCCCGGCTTACTGACTACTCTCCTGCTCTGCGTTTGGTACCTCGTACACTCCTGGTTTGACTCGACTCGTTCACCTCTCTTGTTGCTCACGGTGTTGCCGTGGGCAACTGCCCCTTTTCCCTTGCTTCTGTGTACCCTTGTCTGTTTGTCTGTCGTGCACTTATTGAGCCTAGGGACCGTCGCCCAGTTGTACCCCGTCGCCTAGGGCGGGTCGTTGCAAGTAGGCAGGGACTGAGTGGCGGGTAGATTAGGGCTCACTTGTCTGTTTCCTTACCCCCATTATTACAGCAACATTCAATTTATAAAAGGAGACTGCTGAATAAGATTTTATAACTTTAAGAATTTCGGGAATCGTTGGAGGCGATTTACAAAATAACAAGACGTCATCCGCATACAACCCGATTTGGTGTTCAATAGGGCCGACCTGAAGGCCCTGGATGTCAGGGGAACCACGTATAAGTTCAGCAAATGGTTCCATACATAGGGTAAAAATTAAGGGGGACAACGGACACCCTTGACGAGTGCCATTACTGATTTGAATATGTTTTCGAAAAGAAACCAGACGTAAAAATCTGAGCCGATGGGGAGGTATATAAAGAAAGTATCGCATCCTTAATAAAGGCTTGAAAACCAAATTTGTCCAGGACAGCTTCTAGAAAATGCCAATTAACCCTGTCAAAGGCTTTTTCCGCATCCAATGAAATCAACACGGCAGGGACCTTCAAGGTATGCACAATTTGGATTAGATAAAGACTCCTCCTAGTTCCGTCTCTGGCCTGACGGCCTGTAATAAAGCCAACCTGATGTGGAGCAATAAGAGAAGCTAGGCACCTGTTAAGTCTCGAAGCCAGTAATTTAGCAAAGAGTTTTATATCATTATTTAACAGTGAAATCAGTCTAAAATTAGCCGCAGAATCAGGGGGTTTCCCAGGTTTAGGGATAGTAACAATTATGGCTTTCAACATTTCCGCGGGAGGAGATCCATTAAGTGCTATATTATTTACCAAACCCAGAAAGTACGGGGACAGAACGTTAATAAAAGTTTTATAATACTCATTGGGAAGGCCATCTGGGCCTGGGGTCTTATTTTGTTTCGAGGTACTAATAAGTTTACTGACTTCCTGCTCCGAAATAGGGTCATTTAGGCTGTGCAATTGCTGATCAGACAGTTTTGGTAAGTTCAGGGCTGACAAAAATTCCCGAGCCTTTTCTAAAGTTACTCGTGGAAGAGAAGGATCTTCCTTCAAAAAATATAAATCACTATAGTAATCTGCAAACGCATCTGCTATTTTTTGAGGATCATAAGTATCATCGCCATCTTTCGCTTTGAGGTGAGAAATTTTAGCTTTAGCGGATTTCTTTTTTACTCCATTCGGCAATCATTTGCTAGGCCTATCGCCCTGAGTGTAGAAATTCCATTTCATTTGTTTCAAATTAGTTTCCTAATAGCCCAAATTCAAGGATTTCAATTTATTTCGTAGAGTTTTCAGTATATCAATATAACCTGGTAAAGGACTTTGTTTCATTAAACCCTCATATTGTTGAATTTTATGTAATAGATCATCTATTTCACTGGTTCTTTCTTTTTTGGCCCTAGACGCTAAATAATCTTCTCACAAAGGCTTTATGGGTACACCATAATAATTCCGGAGAAGAAGCAGAGGGAGCATTAATTTAAAAAAACTCAGATAAGCCCTTTTCAATGTATGTTTGAACCTTTGGGGACTTCAAAAGGTGAGTTCTAAGTCTCCAAGGGGATCTAGGGGGTAAGACATATTTGTCAGAAACTACTAGCTCAATAGGGGCATGGTCAGACCAAGTTATAGTTCCAATATCCGAAGATATAGAATTTAAAAGCATACCTCTATCTACCAAAAACATGTCTATCCTTGAATAAATCTGATGAGGAGAGGAAAAGAAAGAATAGTCTCTCTCTGAGGCATGCTGGTATCTCCAAACATCATGGAGGTTCTCCTCTAATAAAATATCACCTATATCAGGAGACCCTCTAGCAGAGTGTACAGATCTATCCAACCGAGCATGCGTAACTATATTAAAGTCTCCGCAGAATACCATCCCCCCTTGTTGAATAGCTTTAGCATTTATAATAACTTTTCTGATAAAGGAATGTTGTCTAGAATTAGGAGCATACACTGATACAATAGTGAAAGTAATGGCATTAAGTTCACAAATCAGGATCACGTATCTACCCTTTGGATCAATGACATCTTTAACATGTTTAAACGCAACTGTGTTTTTAACAGCTATGGATACTCCCACCTTCTTCTTATCAATGGAAGCTGAAAAAACATGAGAAAATCTAGAATGTTTAAAGGACCAGTGTCACGAAAAAAAAAATGTTGACATCAATTTGACTTTAGTGTGTTATTAAACGTTTTTTAATTTATTTGTGTGTTTGTGTTTTACTTTTTTTTATTTTTTCACTTTTTCTTCCCTATGGGGGCTGCCATTTTTTTTTCCATTTCTGTATTTGTCGATTAACGACACATACAGACATGGAATACGGCAGCTACAGTCCCATAGTGAATGCGAATGGGGCCCGTTCCATCCACTATGCTGTACGCGTCTGTGTGGGAACGGCGCATGCGCCGCTCCCACACAGTCCAAGTTGAACTGTGCGACGTCCGGCGCCATTTTCCTGTGGACCGGAAGTCGCGGCCGGACAGTAAGATTACTACTTACGGTCGCGGCTTCCGGACTTGTGCACTTGGAGCGGCGGTATCATACGGATCGGACGGACCGGAGGGAGCGGCGGCGGCAGGAGCAGGTAAGTTATTTCTATGTATGTTCGTGTTTTAGTGTGTGTTTACTACTGTATGTTAACCTACTACACTGTGTGTTAGCTCAAAAAATGGCGACACACAGTGTAGGAGGTTTGACCGTTCAATCCCCTCGTTTCTCCCGGCACTAGCCAGGATAAAGGAGGGGGGGTTCTGAGCGCTCACTAGAGCGAGTGAGTTTTCTCAAATTTTGCAGCATAAAGCAATGTGGTTGCTTTACCACATGCAATGCTGCAATTTTGGGAATTGCTCCATCTAGTGACCAGCACTGGGAAATTTTATAAATTAGAATCTAATTTATAATATTTCCTGACTCGTGAAAAAAATTAGAACAATGTCTAATCACCTATACACTAAGGCTGGGTTCACACGACCATGTTACGTCCGTAATGTACGGAACGTATTTCGGCCGGAAGACCCGGACCGAACACAGTGCAGGGAGCCGGGCTCCTAGCATCATAGTGATGTACGATGCTAGGAGTCCCTGCCTCGCTGCAGGACAACTGTCCCGTACTGTAATCATGATTACAGTACGGGACAGTAGTTCCACGCAGAGGCAGGGACTCCTAGCATCGTACATAAGTATGATGCTAAGAGCCCGGCTCCCTGCACTGTGTTCGGTCCGGGTCTTCCGGCCGAAATACGTTCCGTCCATTACGGACGTAACATGGTCGTGTGAACCCAGCCTAACTGTTTAACTAAAAAAAAAGAATGTTTTTCTAGCGACACATTACCTTTAAGGAGAGAAGCATCTTTAGCACACAAATGAGATTCTTGGATACATAAAACATCACATCTCGATTTAACTGCTTCTTTCCAAAGAAGCGACCTTTTAAATGGAGAATTCAAACCATGGACATTTAAGGACAGAAACTTGATTCCCATCAATGGTTACCGCAAAAGAATCAGGAAGTAGTCAATCTTATTATCAACACACAACAGTATATAACTGATGAACAGTAGAACCAATATCCCTCTTGCAGGGGAAAAACAACGGAGTCAAAAGTCTGTGGAACTTCTTTAACCTCTATGAAAGGGCCACAAAGCAAACCAAGCAGAAAGTTATACACTTATTTAAAGCTCAACCATCTAAAAGTGAAGCAGACATAGACAGTTTCAATCCTCAGCTCTGTGCTTAGAACGAGTAACCTTTTCAGACCAGAGAGGCGTCATCATTTCTGGTCTTATGCCTTGTTTACGAATCGGACTGTTAGGTGGGGTATAAAGGAGACCCCAGGTGTGAAGAAGATCTCTTGCTTCCGCCGGAGAGAAACATACATGTTGAGATCCATTCCTTGAAATTATTAGCTTGACCGGAAATCCCCATTTGTATAGGATTCGTTTTTCCCTCAGGAGTTTGGTCATAGGTAAGTATTCATTTCTACATAACATAGTAGCTGCCGATAGGTCTGGGTAAATTGATACATCTTTAAATTTATCCGGAAGGTCTGGAGAGGTTTTTAGAGCTTTCAAGAAATCATCCTTGACATGGTAGAAAGGTATCCGAGCAATAGTATCTCTAGCAAGGTGGGCAGCAATATGTCGCTGCTTGGGAATCCGATGAATTCTATCAATGGTGAGGTCAAGCTCAGATCTTTGAGGAAGGACCCCGGACGTGAGCTCTTTCAAGTATGGAGATAACAAATCCGGAGTAATAGATTCTGGAATGCCCCGAATTCGTACATTGTTTCTTCTAGATCTATCTTCCAGATCTAGAACTTTGGTAGAAAGTCTCTGAACTTCTTCTTCTAAGGTAGCATTAGCATCAATCAGGGTGTTGTGAGATTTAGCAAAAGCCTCCATCTTGTTTTCGATATGATCTGTACGAGTAGCAATGGATTGAATGTCAGCCCTTAACTCCCTCAAGGCTTGTCTAATATCCGTTTGAAGAGAATCTCTCAGTGAGTTTAAAAGCTTTTTAATCATTGCTTCTGACACAGAGTGAGAGTCCAGGGGATCATGTATCTCACCATCTATAGTGTCGGCTCTAGACGAGGGGGAAGGAGAGGATTGGGGAAGTGATGTACTCCTATTCACATCCAAGGACTGAGACGAAGAATGTTGAAAGTACTCTGTGAGTTTTGTAGGTTTGGACTTGGCAGTTTTCTTAGTTGTGCCACGCATGGTGAAATGAAAACAGTATGTCTTCAGACCGAGAGTCAATTAAATATATAATATGTGACTTGAAAATGGAGGATTTCTCACATCCAAATAATGGCTGCAGCAGGAAGGAGTAGGACAAATCCGGTGTATTGCAATACACTGGAATAAATTTAGGTAACAGACGTTTTGTATTGCAATGGCAGACAGGTATAATGTGAGGAGGCAATGCCAATTCAAAATGTCTCAGTGCTGCAGAAGAGACGTAATCACTGTGGAGATGAGGAGTGGGGTATGAGGTAGCCAGCGTAGTCACTAGGAGGTTCAGCAGCTGCTTTGAGCAGAGGTAAGGACGGAAAGAAGCAGGGGGATGGTAGTCTCTGCTAGCCGGGGGATGGCAGTCTCTGCTAGCCGGGGGAAGGCAGTCTCTGCTAGCCGGGGGAAGGCAGTCTCTGCTAGTAGGGGGATGGTAGTCTCTGCTAGCAGGCGCACGCTGTGTCTGCAGATGCCGAGCAGCAAGCACACTGCTCCGTGCTACTCACCAACGGCTGGTCTCCAGCTTCACTTTAGTCCCTGGTTTCCACGTGTCTGAGGCCGCAGCCACACAGAGAGGAGCCGACAAGCAGGAGATACGCCAGAAACTTCGAATCACGCTGTCCCCTCACTCCACTCGTACCCAGGTAATACCTGGTTAATATTATCCGTCCACTTTCACAGTTGTGGTTTAGATGAGCCGTTTTGTGTTTCACTTAGAGGGAGAGAAATAACTTAAGCGTCCGCTCTCATGCTCGTCCAGGCCACGCCCCCTACTGCGACACATTCTAGATGTGCCAATCACATAGGAAATGCAAGAAAAATATTTTATAGATGGCACTTTACTCCAAATAGATTGTAAAAAAAATTCCCGACTATATCTTCTAATTGCTGGACATGTGATAGTCATAAAGGCACTTTTATTCATATGTGGTGGGAGTGTGAAAAAGCCAACACAGTGTGGCTCAAAGTATTCAAATTGCTCTCTGAGCTTTATGGTTCCAATATTCCCCCGAAGCCGGAATTAGCGCTTCTTTCTATAGGTTTGAATTTATTTCCAGTCTCTTTTCAAACCATTCTTCAACACTTACTGATACCCACCAGGTGTTCAAAAGTATGAGCGATAATTGTTAGTTAGAATGTATGTCTGCATCTGCAGTGCAAAAATCTGCCGTGTTTCAGGAAAGATGGGATGTGTGGCTTAAGAGTAAATATAACCAGTCCACCATTTCTCACAAGATCTGATAGCATAAACCCCATACCACTATCAACCATTGATGTTAAAAATTAACAAGTCAGTGGAACTGACATCTCAGGTTTCCCTCATCATACCAGGGTTTACAGATTTATGTTTCCTTGTTCTCTTTTGTTCTTGTTTCATCCATCTAGATGTACTGTACTGCTTGCATCACATGCAATTTTTCTTTTTTGATGTCAATGAAGCTGATATAGTAAAGGCTTGCCTAACTTTTGCATGTGAATTAATCATTATTCAATTGTATCTGTACATTTCCATGGACAACTTATTTTCTTTAAAAATAAAAATGTAATGTTTAAAAAAATAAAATAAAAAAAAGAATCTAATTTACATATGTTACCTTGAGCCCGATTCCTCCCTGTTTCCATCGCCGTCAGAGGCAGTGAAGGTGGCTCCAATCAGGGAGATTCACTGTAGCTTACACCACGTTGGCTAACTAAAGGGAATTGGCATATCGGGCTCCAAAAGAACCGGAGACAATAACTCCGGAACGGATGGGCGTAGGAAGAAAAGAAAAACGGTGATGGAAACTGGGAGGGAGCTGGTTAAAAGTAACATATGTAAATTAGATTCTAGGACCTAGTGACAAGTCCTCTTTAAAGAAAAGTTTTACTTATCTCAATGCCACTATTTTGGAAATGTCCCACTGTTTTCTACTAGGCTGCAGATAAAGCTTAAAGCTAGCCATAACATCTGAGTAATACAGGAATAACCCCTGGCAGGCTGCATAGGAAATACTTCAATTGTCAGTTGCTGAATTTCCTGTGAATGCCAAGTGGCTTATGATAGTGCATGCTCAGTTGCATTCACCAGCAAAAACTATAGCTATGGCCTAGTAGAGAACAATAGGTGATCTCTGACATGGCGACATTCTGGTAAGTTAAAGATTGTAAAGGTGTAGGGCTATATGCGACTGGGGTAAAGCCCAAAATCATTTACTTGTTGGAGTTTCACTTTCACATTTTTTTGGAATTCAAGCTCTTGTTCATGATCACTTTCGGTGCTTCACCAGTTATTATTGGTATCATTCAGTTACCGTTTTAGCAATTCCATAACAAATTATGTTCACACGGCTTGATTTTGGCCGTTATTTGGGCCGTAAACGGACGAAAAATCGGAGGCAGAACGCCTCCAAACACCTGCCCATTGATTTTAATGGGAAAAACGGCGTTCTGTTCCGACGGGGCGTTTTTTTTATGTGGCCGTTTTGAAAAACGCCAGCAAAAAAAGAAGTGCATATCACTTTTTGAGCCTTTTTTCATTGAGTCTTTAGAAAAACAGCTCCAAAAATGGGCAAAAAACGCGAGTTGCTAAAAAAACGTCTGAAAATCAGGAGCCGTTTTCCCTTGAAAACAGCTCCGTATTTTCAGACGTTTTTTATTGTACGTGTGAACATACCCTAATAATCTAAAATGCTCTATTTAAAGATTTACTGTCTCCTCTCCTGACTTGTCTGTTTTAGTACAGATTTGTATTCCCATTTAAAAACAATTCTGAAACATCTTTTTTTAGAACTCTACGTTTGCAGTTCCTCTGTTATTTCTCCTCGAAATTTATGAATAAATTGACAACTGGGTGTTACCGGTTTGGGGTATCTTACACAGTTTGAAACTGTTCAATCAGAGCTGACAATGCCTGACTGTGTAGAAACATGCCTCTCTGACAAGGGGAATGGTAACGCCCAGTTGGCAATTTTTCATACATTTCTAGGAGGAATAACAGAGGAATGGCACAACACTGAGTTCTAAGAAAAAATATTTGTCATTTAATGGTGAATGCAAGTATTTACTTAAGAGATAATTCAGTAGAAGTGAAATGCCCTCTTTAACCCCTTCCCGCTCCTGGACGTACTATTAGGTCATGGTAGCTGTATCGTTCGCGCTCCATGACCTAATAGTAAGTCTCGGGAGTAACGGCCGTTTCGGCCGTCCTCCCGACACATACAGGAGCTGTGACAGCTGCTGTCTCGTAAAGCCGCTGCCGCAGCTCCTACAGCAGGGACCGATCACTGTGTCCCCGCTGATTAACCCCTTAAAAGCCGCATTCAATAGAGATCGCGGCTTTTTATGGGTTAAGCTACCATCGCCGGCTTGCTACACGATTGTGGCCGGCGATTGTGACTATGGCAACCGGACACCAAACAATGGCGTCCAGCTATGCCATCGACGGAAGCCTAGTGGGTCCTGACAAAGTCAGGACCCACTATGCTTGCTGTCAGTGAGTAGCTGACAGCTCTGATACACTGCACTATACACTGCACTGCAATGTATTAGAATTGCGATCAGGGCCTCCTGCCCTCAAGTCCCCTAGTGGGACAAAGTAATAAAGTTAAAAAAAAGTTTAAAAAAAGATGTGTAAAAATAAGAAAATAAAAGTTTTAAAAGTAATAAAAGTAAAAATCCCCCTTTTTCCCTTATCAGTCCTTTATTATTAATAAAAATAGATAAATAAACAAATAAACTATACATAATTGGTATCGCCGCGTCCGTAACGGCCTGAACTACAAAATTATTTTGTTATTTATCCCGCACGATGAACGGCGTAAAAGAAAATAATAATAAACCGTACCACAATCACAATTGTTTGGTCACTTCACCTCCCAAAAAATGGAATAAAAAGAGATCAAAAAGTCGCATGTACCTAAAAATGGTACTGATCGAAACTGCAGTTCGTTACACAAAAAATAAGTCCTTGCACGGCTTTATTGATGGAAAAATAAAACGTTCTGGCTCTTAGAATATGGTAACACAAAAAGTGAATGATTTTTTACAAAACGTATTTTATTGTGCAAACGCCATAAGACATAAAAAACCTATAAACATATGGTATTGTCGTAATTGTATCGCCCTGCAGAATAAAGTGAATATGTCATTTATAGCGCACGGTGAAAGCTGTAAAAAAAATAGAATAAAAAAACAATAGTAGACTTGCTGTTTTTTTAGTCACCACGCCACCTAAAAATAGAATAAAAACTGATCAAAAAGCCACATACACCACAAGAAAACTACCATGAATTCCTCAAGGGGTCTAGTTTCCAAAATGGGGTCACTTTTGGGGGGTTTCCACTGTTTTGGCACCACAAGACCTCTTCAAACCGGACATGGTGCCTAATAAAAAAGAGGCCTCAAAATCCACTAGCTGCTCCTTTGCTTTGGAGGCCGGTGCTTCAGTCCATTACCGCACTAGGGCCACATGTGGGATATTTCTCAAAACTGCAGAATCTGGGCAAGAAGTATTGAGTTGCGTTTCTCTGGTAAAAACTTTTGTGTTATAGAAAAAAATGGTATAAAAAGGATTTTCTGACAAAAATAAATATGTAAATTTCACCTCTACTTTGCTCTAAATTCCTGTGAAACACCTAAAGAGTTCATAAACTTTCTAAATGCTGCTCTGAATACTTTGAGGGGTCTAGTTTCTAAAATGGGGTGTTTGATGGGGGTGTCTAATATTTAGGCCCCTCAAAGCAACTTCAGAACTAAACTGGAACCTAAAAAAAAATAAAAATGAGGTAATACTTCACTTCTCCTAATGAGCATTGCCTACTCCAAGACGACCCCAGTTTTGACAGTTTGTATAAACGGAGACCCCTATTAGACCGTTTCAGCGCCCGGTTTTCCCAAGCATACACCACCGAGACGTGTATTTTTATTGATGAGTCCTTGGTACATTTTAAAGGGAGGCTTCAATTCCGCCAGTACCTGCCGGGTAGGAGGGCAAGGTATGGCGTGAAGATGTATAAGCTGTGCGAGAGTGCATCAGGCTATACCTACAAATTTAGGATATATGAAGGGAAGGACACCAGTGCTCAGCCCCCATAATGCCCCCCCTTACTGGGAGTTAATGCAAAAATTTTGTGGGATTTGGTGCACCCACTGCTGGACCAGGGTTACCACCCCTACCTGGATTATTTTTATACCAGCGTACCAGTACAGAGACCCCCAAACCAGACTGCATCCTGGACTACAATAGGTACATAGGAGGGGTGGACTTGTCAGATCAAGTCCTGAAGCCCTACAGCGCCATGCTACGTCGATGTGCAGGCCAGACGGGAACTTTCCTGGAATTTCAAGAGGTGGTTATCAAGAAACTAATTTTTAGGGACCAAGAAGGGGGGCACCCAGTACTTCTGGAAGCGAGGCCACACGCATCGTACCAGGGCAACACTTTCCAGGAGAAGTTGGAGGACACAATATATCAATGTGACACGTGTCCCGAAAAACTAAGGCTCCGTATGAAAGAGTGCTTCAAAATGTATCATACATCCCTTGATTTTTAATCTACCCCAGTTTTACTTACCCTGATGCACTCCGCACATCTTATCCCCCTCATCTTTCTCTTCTGAGCCCTGCCGTGTGCCCAGGCAGCTGATGACAGCCACATGGAAGGTATTGCCATACCAGTGAGAACCCACATTACAGTTTATGGGGTGTATGTCTCCGGTCAAAATGCTCACTACACCTCTAGATGAATGCCTTAAGGGGTGTAGTTTTTAAAACGGAGTCACTTCTTGGGGGTTTCAACTGTACTGGTACCTCAGGGGCTTCTGCATACACGACTTCGCACCAGAAAATCCCCAGTAGACCAAATGGTGGTCCTTTCCTTCTGAGCCCTCCCATGGGCCCAAACGTCAGTTTATCACCACAAATTGGGCATTGCCGCACTCAGGACAAATTGGGCAACAAAATGGGGTATTTTATTTCTTGTGAAAATAAGAAATTTTCAGCCAAAACTACATATTATTGGAAAAAATTAATTTTGTTTGAATTCCCAGCCCAATTCAAATACGTTATGTGAAAAAACTATGGGGTCAAAATGGTCACAACACCAATAAATAAATTCCTTGAGTGGTGTAGTTTCCAAAATGGGGTCACTTCTGGTGGGTTTCCATTGCTTTGATACCTCTGGGGCTCTGCAAATGCGACATGGCACCCAAAAACCCTTCCAGCAAAATCTGGACTCCAAAGAATAAATATTGCTCCTTTCCTTCTGAGCCCTCCCATAGGCCAAAACGGCAGTTTATCACCACAAATGGGGTACTGCTGCACTCAAGACAAATGAGGCAACAAAATTGAGTATTTTATTTCTTGTGAAAATAAGAAATTTTGAGCTAAAACTACATATTATTGGAAAAAAATATTTGTTTTTAAATTCCCAGCCCAATTCAAATAGGTGCTGTGAAAAAACTGTGGGGTCAAAATGGTAACAACAACCATAAATTAATTCCTTGAGGGGTGTAGTTTCCAAAATGGGGTCACTTCTGGTGGGTTTACATTGCTTTGATACCTCTGGGGCTCTGCAAATGCGACATGGCACCCAAAAACCAATCCAGCAAAATCTGCACTCCAAAGAACACACAGCGCTCCTTCACTTCTGAGGCCTCCCATGGGCCCAAGCGGCAGTTTATCGCCACAAATGGGGTATTGCTGCACTCAGAAGAAATTGGGCAACACATTGGGTATTTTGTTCCCTGTGAAAATAAGAATTATTTTATCAAAACTGACATCTTATTGGAAAAAATTTCATTTTTTTTAATTTCACAGCCCAATTCAAATACGTGCTGTGTAAAAACTGTGGGGTCAAAATGGTAACAACAACCATAAATGAGTTCCTTGAGGGGTGTAGTTTCTGAAATTGGGTCACTTTTTGTCGGATTCCTACTGTTTTGGCACCTCAACACCTCTTCAAACCTGGCATGCTGCATAAAATATATTCTAATAAAAAAGAGGTCTCAAAATGTACCAGGTCCTTCTTTGCTTCTGGGGCTTGTGATTTAGTCCACGAGCACACTAGAGCCACATGTGGGACATTTCTAAACACTGCAGAATCTGGACAATACATATTTAGTAGTGTTTCTCTGGTAAAAACTTCTGTGTTACAGAAAAAAATTGAATACAATTGAAATTCAGCAAGAAAAATTAAATTTGCAAATTTCACCTCTACTTTGCTTTAATTTCTGTGAAATGCCTGAAGGGTTAAATAAACTTTCTAAATGCTGTTTTGAATACTTTGAGGGGTCTAGTTTGCAAAATGGGGTGTTTTATGGGGGTTTCTAATACATAGGCCCCTCAAAGCCACTTCGGAACTGAACAGGTACCTTAAAAAAAGGGCTTTTGAAATTTTCTTAAAAATATGAGAAATTGCTGTTTATGTTCTAAGCCTTGCAACCTCCAAGAAAAATATGGGAAATGTGAACTAGTAACTATTTTGGGTGGTATAACCATCTGTTTTACCACCCAACGTTTTGTTTTTTTTGAAAAACGATCATTTTTGGCTAAGTTATGAGCAATTTTATATTTATGCAAATGAGCCTTTCTAATGGACAACTGGGGGTGTTTTCTCTTATTTCCAACTGGGCGTGTATTGTGTTTACTTCTTTCACTGCACAATCACACTGTGATGTGGATCATGCTGGATCATGCTGGGCTGGAACAATGAGAAGTGTAAGACACTGATTAGTCACTGATTGGTCACTGATTGGTCAGCCTCATACACTCCTGTACAACACCCAGTTGGTAAAAAGTAAAAACACGCCCAGTTGTCCTTTGAGAAACTCATTTGCATAAATCTAAACTAGCTCATAACTTGCTCAAAAATGATTTTTTTTCAGAATAAAAACCACTGCTCTTATCTACATTACAGCGCCATTAAGATTATGTAGGAGATAGTGCATTTATAATCTGGTGACAGAGGCTCTTTACGGGGTTAAGAAACAGACAGCATAACTGCATTCACCTTGATTCTAGGGATTTTTAAAAGTACGTTGTCAACATGGTAATATTTCTAGTGGGTAACTATGCTGGGAGCATTCCTTTTCTATCCTAAATATATATATGTAAGTCACCTTTTAATGATTTGTGAATACTTTTCTATTACATTATTCTTTGACCTAATGTGCTTACAAGTAAAAGGGATGTTTTTTGGTAATATGAATTTATTATTCTATCCTATTATATTTTAGCTTTCATTTAACCATCAGAATAGATGAAATAGACTGCCTGTGTGCCAACAGGAGTATATTTGAGCGATCCAACTATGGCTCAATTATTTCCCCTATTAATGCTACAAAAATGAATGGAACATGGAACAGTGTGGACCATAAATGTGCACCTAGGTATTTACCTTTTATTCTTTTTTGCAATGTAGAACAGTGAGTTATGTAAATGAATATAAATATGTACTGTACTAATATGTAGCAATTTTTTGTCTCACATGTAATGTGTCAGCTTAATTATGGCACAGATGCTTTGTTTTTTGTAATAAATGATGTAGCCTAAGGCCTTATTCACACTAGCGTATTCCACGTCCGTGTTACGCGCGTTAAAACAACGGACGTCACACGGACCTATGCAATTCAATGGGGCCATTCAGACATTCAGTGTTTTTCACGCAGCGTCTGTCCGCTGTGTGAAACTCACTGCAAGTCCTGTACTTGTGCGTTTTTTGCGCATCACGCATCCATTGAAGTCAATGGGTGCGTGAAAATCACGGACAGCACATGGGCGGTCATCCGTGTGCCATGCATTTTTCACGCAACAGTTGCTAAAGAAATGATGAGGGGAAAAAACACCTTCAGTTTATTTTGCTGACGTAAAAAAACGTGTGACATACGGATGACATACGCGTGTAAAAAACGCAGACACGCACTGTACATGGATGTCACACGGAACTGCAGCGCAAGAAAAATGCTGTGTTTTTTACGTGCGCATTCGTGTGAATAATGCCTAAATGTAATACATATTTTAAAGATACGATTTTATGTGAATGACTCCACAACCAGCAAGTATAAGCTGCATATTTATTTTCTTGTTTGTATATATATATTCAGGTGCACAGAACCTATGTGCTTGCCGTGTGGAGATGGAAGAGGATTTCTAGCCATTTTCACTAGTTCTGGCCCTTATATCAGTGATGTCAACATAAGTCTTCACAATGGCCAAATGCAAACAGGGAAGACTTTTATATTAGCGATTTCTGGATATTTGGCAGCTTCATTGGAGAGAACAACAGGTAAATTCCAACCAGATAACCTTGCTTATATTTTGCAATAAAGTAAAGCTCTACATCCCAGGGCGTCACTAGCACCGAGCCTTTGGGGCCCAAGCCCTGAATCTTTGGCCTGATGCACCGAATTCCCGGGCAACTCCCACATTCACTGGTGCAGCTATAGGGGTTGCAGCGGTCGCAATTGTGACCGGACCCTGAAGCCAAGGGGAGCCGCACGTCACGACGTTGTGCGACGCGCATGATGTCACGATGCGGTATGGTGTCAGGACATCCACTGCACCCGGAGCCAAAGAGGAGGGTAAGTGTAACATTACTGTCTCCTGGGGTCCTGTATCTAAGCCTACCACAATGACTGGTTATCAAAAATGGGGTGGGACCCCAAATCCTTTAAAAGAAAAATTATCGAAAAAAAACGACGTGGGGTACACCCATTTTTTATATCCAGCCAATTACAACTTAGCAGCAGGCTAGCATTACCAGGGTAGGAAGGGCCATTGGTTTTGGGCTTTCCCAGCCTAATAATACCAGCCTGCGGCTGCCCCAGTGCCCATCCATCACTACAGATGGTTGGGTACTGAATCGTACCCAGCTCTTCCCCGTACCCCTGGTGGAAGTGGGTAGGTGGTAATAATGGAGGTTAGTGTTAGGGTTTTACCGGCTAACATTAAGTAATGGACGTTGTCAATCAGCCAGCAGCCATTACTAAGGCGGTAGTAATAAAGTTTAAAAAAATACAAGGACATAGAAAAAATATTTTATTGAAATAGAAACCCCCCACACACAACCCTTGTTAACCATTTTATTGAGAATAAAAAATGCTGAAGTAGTCCTCAAAATATATGTCTCGGGTCTTGGTCCCTGATCTTTTAAGACACTAGCAATGCCCCTGCTACTTTCAACATATATTTTGCAAATTTAAAATGTTTTAGTACTTGTCCACACGTAACGGATTTGCTGTGTATTTTCCGTCCGTAATTGCAGGCGGAAAATACGCAGCGTAATACAGTAGCAACAAAGTGAGTGTAATTGAACAAATGTCATCCATACGCTGCAAAAAAATTCAGTCCAGAAATTCACCTGCAGTGCGTAGTTTTATTTCCACAGCATGTCAATTGTTGAGAACTGATTTCCTGTGTTTTTCTGATGTGCTGCTTAATTTGCTGCGGAAACGCTGCATAATTTCTTGCAGGGGGTGGAAATGACATCACAGGACGAAGGAATATCACCATCACACAGCCCTTGAAAAAAATGCACCAAAACAACGCAGTAGGGTGTCTGCTAGTTGATGTGTAAATTTTCTGCAGCAAATCCATTTCACGTGGACAAGGCCTTAGGGCATGTTCAGACGTCGCGGAATTGCTATTGAATTCTGCTGCGGACAGTCCGCAGTGGAAATATGCAGCAGCCGTTTATTTAATTGGTTTCTATATCTTTTTAGGTAACTTAGTTCAGACGTTGCGGAAAATAACAGTGCAGAATTTAGGCTTCGGTGCAGACATTTTTTACTCCACAGCATGCACATTCTGTTGCAGAGAAGCAGCGAAATTTCAAAGCAAAGGCAGAAATCTGCGGCAAGTCTACTGTGGAATCGGCAACGTCCAAATTACCTGTCAAATTTGCAAATGTTGTTGCAGATTTGTTGCGTAATCGCCGCAAATTTGCAGCGGAAAAATTCTGCCACGTCTGAACATGCCCTTAGTCTTTGTAAGATATCTGCGTAACTATTTTTTATTGGTATTTATTCTTCAGTTCATTTTATATAAATCTCTTCAAGGCAATAAACAATTCAGCTCATGCAGGTATATTTTTATTCATATGTTAATCATGTTGTATGGGTAATTATATGTTATAAGCTAGATTAAACAGTATTAATATGTTAGGCCAGGAGTCCACAGTGTTTTATCACCTGCGATTTTTTTGAACTGTGATCTCTTGAAAGATTTGAAACTTGCATGCAATATGTTTGGCAACACAAATAGAGGGCCTTTGGCCCTGTTCACACTGAGTTTTTTTGACACGTTTTTGACGCTGAAATCGCGTCGGAAAACGCGCCAAAAAAGTCCGAAATTGGCTTCCATTGATTTCAATGGGAGGCGAAGGCGTTTTTTTTCCCGCGAGCGGAAAAAACGCATGCGGGAAAGAGAAGCAACATGCCCTATCTTCGGGCGTTTACGTCTCTGACCTCCCATTGACATCAATGGGAGGCAGTGAAAGCGTATTTCACTGCGAAAAACGCAGCAAACGGCGTGCAGGCAGATCAAAATCTGCCTCAAAATTCCAAACGGACTTTTGAGGCAGAATTTTCTGCCTGCAAAAAACTCATTGTGAACAGGGCCTTAGTGTAACTCCCCTGTACAACGCCCACTTTGTAACTCCTAGCATCGTACATCACTATGATGCTAGGAGCCCGGCTCCCTGCACTGTGTTCGGTCCGGTACTTGCGGCCGAAATACGTCCGTCAATTACGGACTAATGACCTCGTGTGAACATACCCTAACAGTTAGCCTTCTTCACTCTCCAGGAGAGAGAAGACTAAAGAGTTAAAACAAAACTTTTAGTACCTTGTCTGCCCAGATAACGAGCACACTGGCTCCGTTATCTCTGGGCAGAAGCCGATGGAGGGAGAAGGAGAGTGGAGGTGGCAGCACACAGGGGAAGAGAGAAAAGTGCAGACTGCTTCATTGTGAGCAGCGCTGCACTTGTAACTTTAGTTTCATTAAAAAAACACATTTGTTTTATGAAACTAAGGCATCATTTACACGAGCGTAATATACGCGCGTGCTTTCCACGCGTGTCGTACGCACCTATATTAGGCTATGGGGCAGTGCAGACAGTGCGTGAATTTTGCGCAGCGCGAGTGCGTTGCGTAAAACTCACGACATGTCCTTTCTTTGTGCGCTGTTCGCGCATCACGCACCCATTGAAGTACTTCCGTGCGAACTGCGTGGTTCGCGCAACAGCTGTCAAACTCTGAATGTAAACAGAAAAGCACCACGTGCTTTTCTGTTTACAAACATCCAAACGGAGTGTCATAATGATGGCGGCTGCGAGAAAATCTCGCAGCCGCGCATCATACACAGATGACACACGCAGCTTTTAAGTGCCTTTTGCACACGCAAAACGCCACATTTTTTGTGTGCGCAAAACGCACACGCTCGTGTAAATCAGGCCTTAGTCAAAGAGGTGCCGGCACTTGAGTGAGCCGACACATAGATTACTGCAGAGCTGCTCACGCTGAAGCAGCTTCTGCACTCATTAAACCCCGATGCACGCTGCAAACATCTATATACGCAGGGGCGTAACTAGGAAAGACTGGGCCCCATAGAAAACTCTTGACTGGCCCCCCCAGGTGCCACACACAGGCCCCCTTATAGATAGTGCCCCATGTAGATTGTGCCATATAGCCCCCCTGTAGACAGTTCTATACAGCTCCTCCTTTAGACAGTGTCACAACCTTCTTGTAGATAGCGCCCCCACCTCCCCCTTGTAGATAGTGCCATACAGCCCCCTGTATATAGCACCATACATTTCCCCCTCTATATAGCGCCACACAGCCCCCCCTTGTATATAGTGCCACACAGCACCTCCTTAGTAGATAGTGACATACAACCCCCCTTAGTAGATAGTACCACACACAGACCCCTGTAAATTGTGCAACACACAGCCCCCTGTAGATAGAGCCACAGCCCCCCCTTGTAAATAGTGCCATACAGCCCCCCTAGTAGATAGTTCCACACAGCCCCCCCCCCCTTAGTAGTGCCACACAGACCCTTGTATATAGTGCCACACAGCTCCCCCATGTGTATAGTGCCACACAGCTCCCCAAGTAGTACAAGGCAATGGCGCATCCGAGAAAGTTGTATCAGCCAGGGAGATGTCAATCAAACATGGAAAGATGGGTTTGGAGGCAGGACTATGTGACTCTTCAGGATAGCGGCACCGCCCCATGACCCTTTAATGAGTAATTAGCATATAGTGTGCACCATTTTAAAAGTTGATTTAACCCCTTAGTGACCAGCCCATTTTAGGCCCTAATGACCAAGCTATTTTATTCGTTTTTCTATAGTCGCATTCAAAGAGCTATAACTTTTTTATTTTTTCATCTACATAGCTGTATGAGGACTTATTTTTTGCGGGATTAGTTGTACTTTTTAATAGCACCATTTTAGGATACATATAATTTTTATATTAACTTTTATTAACTTTTTTTGGGGGGATTATAAAAAAAAACTGAAATTCCGCCATTGTTCTATGCGTTTTTAAATTGACGCCGTTCACTGTGCGACGTAAATAACATGTTACCTTTATTCTATGGTACGGTTCGATTACGGCGATACCACATATGTAGAGGTTTCTTATGTTTTACGACTTTTGCACAATAAAAACAAGAGCCATAATTTTTTTATTTTTCCATCAATGTAGTGATTTTTTGGGCTTGTTTTCTGCGGGACGAGACGTAGTTTTGATTGGTACTGTTTTGGGGTGCATGGGACTTATTGATTCATTTTTATTATGACTTTTTTGGGGGGCAATGGAAAAAAATTGCAATTTCGCCATTGTTTTTTGCGTTTTTTTTTTACGGTGTTCACCTTGCGGTTTAAATGACAAATTAACTTTATTAATGGAGTCATTACGGTCGCGGCGATACCATATATGTGTACTTTTATATTTTTTTTACACTTTTACTAAATAAAACCACTTTTTGTGGAAAAAAATGGTATTATTTATTTTTTTACTGAACTTTTTATTAATAATCTTTATTTCACATTGATTACTTCTTTTATTAGTCCCACTTGGGGACTTTACTGTGCGATCTTCAGATCGCTGCTATAATGCTTTGGTATACTTCGTATACCAGAGCATTATTGCCTGTCAGTGTAAATCTGACAGGCAATCTGTTAGGACGTACCTCCGGCGCGTCCTAACAGGCATATGTCCAGGGCAGACCTGGGGGCTTTTATCAAGCCCCGGCTGCCATGACACCCCATCGGAGACCCGCGATTTCATTCGCGGGCCGCCGATGGGTGACAGAGGGAGCGCACTCCCTCTGTAAACAAAGTTAAATGCCGCGGTCGCTATTGACGGCGGCATTTAACGGGTTAAACGGCCGCGATCGAAGTAAACTTCGATCGCGGGCGTTGGAGCAGGAGCTCAGCTGTCATTAGTTTTCCGCTCAGATGTCTTTCAGCTTCTCACTTTTAAAACATTTCTGCACCTATAAACGATGATAACATAATAGCGCAATACACTGCATCCCTGATTATAATAGTATCATACACTGTGTCCCACACACACACACAAACACACTTTCCCTTTGATTTGTGACGCAGATGTGCCACAAGCGTGTAGCAGATCCGCACGAGAATAAGGCCCTGTTCACACAGTTTTTTTTAAACATATTTTTTGCAACGGAAACTGAGTTGGAAACTGAGGCAAAAAAAGCCCGAAATCACCTCCTATTGATTTCAATGGGAGGCAAAGGCCTTTTTTTCCCGCAAGTGGAAAAAACGCTCGCGGGAGATAGAAGCAACATGCCCCTTCTTCAGGCATTTTCGTCTCTGACCTCCCATTGACATCAATGGGAGGCAGAGAAAGCCTGAAGGAATTTCGAGGCAGATTTTTCTGCCTTCAAAAAACTGTGTGAACAAGGCCTAAGTCCCATTGTCATTCAAAGTTGCTTATCCTTGGCTTTTCCATGCAAAATAAGTAGCATGCTACTTATTGCCATGGTCGATTTATTTTCATGGTGCGGACAAAAATACAAGTGGAAAATTTTTTGTAGCATGTGAACTGGGTTGCGGAAACCTCATATGCAGAATCATCAGCATGTCATCGGAATCCGTATCAAATCCAACATGTGTGAATGGGGCCTTAGGGTGAGTTAAACAAAAACTCTGTTAGGCCAAATGCACACGATACTTATTACGTGCAAATTTGTCGCGGGTATTTTCGTGCGGCAAATCCACAGTGTAATACAGAACCAGCAAAGTAAATGAGATCAAGAAATCTCACCTACATGTCGCAGATATTTTCTGCACAAAAATTTACCTGCGGTGCGTATTTGAAAATATGCTACATGTCAATTTATCTTGCGTTTAAAATAAATTAAACAAATCTGTAGCATAAAACCTGCACCTATTTCCGCATTAAGCTGGGTTCACACGACCTATTTTCAGGCGTAAACGAGGCGTATTATGCCTCGTTTTACGCCTGAAAATAGGGCTACAATACGTCGGCAAACATCTGCCCATTCATTTGAATGGGTTTGCCGACGTATTGTGCAGACCACCTGTCATTTACGCATCGTTGTTTGACAGCTGTCAAACGACGACGTGTAAATGGACGGCCTCGGCAAAGAAGTGCAGGGCACTTCTTTGCCACGTAATTTGAGCTGTTCTTTATTGAACTCAATGAAGCACAGCTCAAGATTTACGAGCGTCTGAGACGGCTCGCAAAATGCGAGGAGGAGCATTTACGTGTGAAACGAGACAGCTGTTAACAGTCTGTCTTTTCACACGTAAATGCCTCTCATCGTGTGAACATACCCTTAATATGTAAAAACCGCACCTATAAACGTATCAAAAAACACACTAGGTGCAGATTTTACCTGCGGTTTTGATACGGATTTTGTGCACCAAATTCCTCAATGTTTGCGTGTAGCCTTATAGAATTTTCTAGGGATTTACAACAAATTAACCCTTTACATTGTAAAGGATGAAATACATTACAATTCTGCAAAATAATAGGCATGATGAGGATTTAAAAATCAGCAGCACGTCCTACATTTTTTTTCTGCTGCACATGCATGAGGTTTTGAAAACCCCATTCACATGCGTTAGGGCTTATTCAGGCGAACATGTTAATCGTCCGTGTGAAGGACGTTTTTTTTCATGGCCGTCACACGGTTGCATGTATTTCTAAGGGGCTATACACATGGCTGTTGCTTTAACGGACCGTGTGAAGGGTCTGTAAAAAAATTGGGCATGTCCTATTTTTGTCCATTTTCACGGATCCCTCAATAGACTCAAGTCTGAGGGATCTGTGAAAGCGGGTGCAAATCGGCCGTGAAAAATGGCTATTATTCACGGCTGATTTCATACACGTTCGTCTGAATATAGCTTTACATTGTAATTTGTAGTGAATTTTCAGTGCGCAATCCGCACCAAAAATAGGAGACAAGTGGCCTTATTCAGACGTCCATGTTAGGTCTGAGATATACGGCCATATTTCCCGGACCAACCACAGTTCAGGGAGCCGGGTTTCTAGCATCACAGTTATCTATAATCATAGGAGTCCCTCCCTTCCCGTGGGAATACTGTCCCCGGTCCCGTACTGAAAACATCATTACAGTATGGGGCGGTATTCCCTTAGAGAGGAAGGGACTGCTAGCAGCATTGAGAACTATTATGCTAGGAGTCCGGCTCCCTGAATTGTAGTCGGCCTGGGAAATACGGCTGATACACGCTCTGTATATCACGGATCGAACACAGCCATCTGAATAAGTCCTTAGTCTAGTTACACAGTGCGGTCAAATCCCATTTTTTTTCCACAATTTTTGCAAAATCGCGGCAAAAACGTGATTTGACCGCACTGTGAGAATATAGCCTAACAGCACTATTTTTTTCATGTTTTGTATCCTTTTTTTTATGCAATTTTCATAATCGTGGCACAAATCACGTGGTTTTGTCGCAATTTTAGTAATTTTTATTGCAAAAATCACAGCAAAAAAACGCTAGGGAAACTAAAAAAACAAACATTTTAACATACTTTATATATTCTACAAGTGGGGTCAGGAGGAATGGGAAGCAGGATGGAGAGGGGGGTACAATCACCAGCCTGCAGGTCCAGTCGGCTGTGTAGAGAAGGACGTGTCTGGGGGGCGGGATCTCTCCACACGGAGCTTCTGCTTCTGATGCTGCATCTTCCTCTTCTGTTATTCCTCTCAGGACCACAGCATTAGTTACTTCAGAGTAAAGAGCAGGCCCTATTACATTATATTACATTATATTACCTTTGCAGGGTCTGTTCTTTTCTCCAAGTGACTAACGCTGGGGCCCTCATTCAAATGTGTAAAGCAGCTGAGAAGTTTTGTTTTTTTTCATCATTGTCGCCACGCCCCTGACGGCAGTACCAGTAGTACTGCCCTGATGGCGGCCCTGGGTATGCCACGGTATAAATTAAAATAATGTAAATACATTTTATACAGCCCAGGTATATATTTTCCTCCATTGTTCAAGGACAAACTATTCCCCTGAGTGCAGGAATCCACAGGCGTTTGTACATCAGGGCCTGCGCCAGCACCAAGCAGATCTGGTCAGATGCTGGGGCACACTGTGCTGGAGGGGTCCCATGATCTCCATGTGCTACTATATTTAAGTTATGTGGACCTTCCAACCTCATAATCATAGGCTCCTCTCCTCTTTAACCCTTTCATGACTAAGGGTCATTGATGTCCCTGTGTCCAGGTCAAATTTTCCATTTCTGATGTGCACTTCTTTAAAGATAATATTTTTGAAAATCGTAGCTATTATTACTTTTTTTTTTTTTTTTACAAGACTTATGAGGCTTTATGAGGCTTTAATTTTCTAGATTACTTCAATTAATTCCATGGTTTAAATTTTTATTATGAGCAGACAAATCACTAAAAATGAAAAAAAAAAAACACTTTTGTAATTTTTTTTATATATTTACTGATGTTAGCTCTTTAAGGGTATGTTCACACGAGGTCATTACGTCCGTAATTGACGGACGTATTTCTGCCGCAAGTACCGGACCGAACACAGTGCAGGGAGCCGGGCTCCTAGCATCATAGCTATGTACGATGCTAGGAGTCCCTGCCTCGCTGCTGGAGAACTGTCCCATACTGTAATCATGTTTTCAGTACGGGGCAGTTGTCCGGCAGCGAAGCAGAGACTCCTAGCATCGTACATCACTATGATGCTAGGAGCCCGGCTCCCTGCACTGTGTTCGGTCCGGTACTTGCGGCCGAAATACGTCCGTCAATTACGGACTAATGACCTCGTGTGAACATACCCTAACAGTTAGCCTTCTTCACTCTCCAGGAGAGAGAAGACTAAAGAGTTAAAACAAAACTTTTAGTACCTTGTCTGCCCAGATAACGAGCACACTGGCTCCGTTATCTCTGGGCAGAAGCCGATGGAGGGAGAAGGAGAGTGGAGGTGGCAGCACACAGGGGAAGAGAGAAAAGTGCAGACTGCTTCATTGTGAGCAGCGCTGCACTTGTAACTTTAGTTTCATTAAAAAAACACATTTGTTTTATGAAACTAAGGCATCATTTACACGAGCGTAATATACGCGCGTGCTTTCCACGCGTGTCGTACGCACCTATATTAGGCTATGGGGCAGTGCAGACAGTGCGTGAATTTTGCGCAGCGCGAGTGCGTTGCGTAAAACTCACGACATGTCCTTTCTTTGTGCGCTGTTCGCGCATCACGCACCCATTGAAGTACTTCCGTGCGAACTGCGTGGTTCGCGCAACAGCTGTCAAACTCTGAATGTAAACAGAAAAGCACCACGTGCTTTTCTGTTTACAAACATCCAAACGGAGTGTCATAATGATGGCGGCTGCGAGAAAATCTCGCAGCCGCGCATCATACACAGATGACACACGCAGCTTTTAAGTGCCTTTTGCACACGCAAAACGCCACATTTTTTGTGTGCGCAAAACGCACACGCTCGTGTAAATCAGGCCTTAGTCAAAGAGGTGCCGGCACTTGAGTGAGCCGACACATAGATTACTGCAGAGCTGCTCACGCTGAAGCAGCTTCTGCACTCATTAAACCCCGATGCACGCTGCAAACATCTATATACGCAGGGGCGTAACTAGGAAAGACTGGGCCCCATAGAAAACTCTTGACTGGCCCCCCCAGGTGCCACACACAGGCCCCCTTATAGATAGTGCCCCATGTAGATTGTGCCATATAGCCCCCCTGTAGACAGTTCTATACAGCTCCTCCTTTAGACAGTGTCACAACCTTCTTGTAGATAGCGCCCCCACCTCCCCCTTGTAGATAGTGCCATACAGCCCCCTGTATATAGCACCATACATTTCCCCCTCTATATAGCGCCACACAGCCCCCCCTTGTATATAGTGCCACACAGCACCTCCTTAGTAGATAGTGACATACAACCCCCCTTAGTAGATAGTACCACACACAGACCCCTGTAAATTGTGCAACACACAGCCCCCTGTAGATAGAGCCACAGCCCCCCCTTGTAAATAGTGCCATACAGCCCCCCTAGTAGATAGTTCCACACAGCCCCCCCCTTAGTAGTGCCACACAGACCCTTGTATATAGTGCCACACAGCTCCCCCATGTGTATAGTGCCACACAGCTCCCCAAGTAGTACAAGGCAATGGCGCATCCGAGAAAGTTGTATCAGCCAGGGAGATGTCAATCAAACATGGAAAGATGGGTTTGGAGGCAGGACTATGTGACTCTTCAGGATAGCGGCACCGCCCCATGACCCTTTAATGAGTAATTAGCATATAGTGTGCACCATTTTAAAAGTTGATTTAACCCCTTAGTGACCAGCCCATTTTAGGCCCTAATGACCAAGCTATTTTATTCGTTTTTCTATAGTCGCATTCAAAGAGCTATAACTTTTTTATTTTTTCATCTACATAGCTGTATGAGGACTTATTTTTTGCGGGATTAGTTGTACTTTTTAATAGCACCATTTTAGGATACATATAATTTTTATATTAACTTTTATTAACTTTTTTTGGGGGGATTATAAAAAAAAACTGAAATTCCGCCATTGTTCTATGCGTTTTTAAATTGACGCCGTTCACTGTGCGACGTAAATAACATGTTACCTTTATTCTATGGTACGGTTCGATTACGGCGATACCACATATGTAGAGGTTTCTTATGTTTTACGACTTTTGCACAATAAAAACAAGAGCCATAATTTTTTTATTTTTCCATCAATGTAGTGATTTTTTGGGCTTGTTTTCTGCGGGACGAGACGTAGTTTTGATTGGTACTGTTTTGGGGTGCATGGGACTTATTGATTCATTTTTATTATGACTTTTTTGGGGGGCAATGGAAAAAAATTGCAATTTCGCCATTGTTTTTTGCGTTTTTTTTTTACGGTGTTCACCTTGCGGTTTAAATGACAAATTAACTTTATTAATGGAGTCATTACGGTCGCGGCGATACCATATATGTGTACTTTTATATTTTTTTTACACTTTTACTAAATAAAACCACTTTTTGTGGAAAAAAATGGTATTGTTTATTTTTTTACTGAACTTTTTATTAATAATCTTTATTTCACATTGATTACTTCTTTTATTAGTCCCACTTGGGGACTTTACTGTGCGATCTTCAGATCGCTGCTATAATGCTTTGGTATACTTCGTATACCAGAGCATTATTGCCTGTCAGTGTAAATCTGACAGGCAATCTGTTAGGACGTACCTCCGGCGCGTCCTAACAGGCATATGTCCAGGGCAGACCTGGGGGCTTTTATCAAGCCCCGGCTGCCATGACACCCCATCGGAGACCCGCGATTTCATTCGCGGGCCGCCGATGGGTGACAGAGGGAGCGCACTCCCTCTGTAAACAAAGTTAAATGCCGCGGTCGCTATTGACGGCGGCATTTAACGGGTTAAACGGCCGCGATCGAAGTAAACTTCGATCGCGGGCGTTGGAGCAGGAGCTCAGCTGTCATTAGTTTTCCGCTCAGATGTCTTTCAGCTTCTCACTTTTAAAACATTTCTGCACCTATAAACGATGATAACATAATAGCGCAATACACTGCATCCCTGATTATAATAGTATCATACACTGTGTCCCACACACACACACAAACACACACACACACACACACACACACACCGTGCCCACTGTAGATAGTGCCCCCATAGCCCCTCTGTAGATAATGACCCCCATAGAGCCTCTGTAGATAGTGCCCTACATAGAAGCCCCTGTAGATAGTGTCCCATATACAGCCCACTGTAGATAGTGCTTACATATGGACTCCAGAGCTGCAAGGCAATAGTGCTAACCACTGAGCCCTACATATAGCTTCCCCTATAGATGCTCCACATATAGCCCACCTCTGTAGATAGTGCCTCACATATAGCCCACCCCTGTAGACAGTGCCCTACATATAGCCCTCCTGTAGATAGTGCCCCACAGGTAACCCACCTCTGTATATAGTGTCCCACATATAGCCCACCCCTGTAGATAGTGCCCTACATATAGCTGCCCCTGTATATAGTGCGCTACATCCCCACATATAGACCTCCCATGTAGATAGAGCCCCCACTATAGATAATGCCACTCACAGTTTTAGTAGAAAAAAACCTAAAACTTTACATACTCACTCTGATCCAGTTCCCGCGCCGTCCCATGACAATGCAGATCTGCTCTTTTCTGAGCAGGTCTGCTGGAGCTGAACGGCGCAAGCTGCGTGTCCTTGAAAGGCGCTGATTGGCAGGGCAGAATGACTTGCCCCGTCAATCAGCGCCTTTCAACCACGGAAGCGAGACTATGACATCATAGCGCCGCTAGCGTTTTTGAAAGGCGCTGATTGGCAGTGCAAGTCATTTTGCCCCACCAATCAGTGTCATTGTAAAGCACTGAATGGTCGGGCATGTATTTTTACCTGCGTGCTATAGATGCAGGTACAATTACTGCAAGAGAGGGTGGCTGTCGCTAGCACCGGGGCCCCCACCTGTGCTAGCGATGCCACCAGGCATGCGAGTGCCCGTGTCACCTGGCCCATAAATGTTAGAGGCTCGGCGGCACGGGCCCCATAGTAGCGTCGCTACCGCTGTAGCAGCCATAGTGGCTGCTAGTGGCGCCACCGGGCATATTGGGGGTGTGTCGGTGGGCGTCACGGGCCCCCTTCATGCCGTGGGCCCCGTAGCAGCCCCTATAGCACGGCAGTTAGAACGTATATAGCCGTATGGCAGTCGTGAAGGGGTTAAAGAAACAGTCTGTGCTTCTGCCACCAGTGTTTACATTAAGAGACCGTCGGGTTGGAGAAGAAATAGAGGGGCAGGGGCACACAGCCTCAGCGCGTCTGCAGTGCTGAGATCAAAGGGCCAGAGAGAACTCAGTTTTAAGTCCCGTTCTGTGCCTTGCTTCACTACCTACTTACAAGTGACTACTGCTAAAAGACAGTAGAGGTGAAAGCATCTTTGTCAATATTCCACTATTATTGTGCCTAATACAGCATACAGAGAATTAGTTTTGACTCGTTATAGTGGTTAGTTCTTTTCTTGAGCTTTGCAAAGACTCAACCACTGTAATGGATCAAAATATTGCTAATGGTATTTTCCCTTCCTTTGCAGTAGTTTTGATTAATGTGCTCCATTGTCTTTTACTTTTTGGGCATGGTACGATGGTACTTTAGGATTGTATATTGGTATTATTTGGGCTTGGTTACTGTATGGTGAAAATGTTCTGTCTCTATGGCAAAATTATATACATATATGGTATATCACAGCATTATTCATTTGTACAGTATATGGTGGTATTATTTATGTATACAATATATAGCTGCATTAATTTATGTGCACTGTGTAGAGTGGCATTATTTATGTGTATAGCATATAGAAACATTTATGTAGATGGTATATATATAACTCATAAATTATATCTATCAGTTATTATTTTAATCCATATATAGAGAAAATAGTAAAGCAGCACAGCTTCAGTGGTGGGTGCAACTCCTCCTCCTCAGACACGCCCTCCATTTACGTCACTCCACATTGCCATAAAGGTCTCTGTTTTCTCGCCGCGTCGCCATTAGCCCCATGTACCCCTGAGGACGCTACTAGTTAGCGAAACATGTCGGGGGGGCTTTAAAGTGTGTTTTTAATTCCTGTCCTAGCCGAATTTGATGCCGATTCACTAAGTGTGGCTTCTATCTTGTAAACTGACTCCAATTCAGTCAGTATTCACCCTGGCCGTTTGAATGATTTGCCGAGCCTTCCAGCTGGCTGTTTTTCACTTTCACTTCGGCACTGTGACAGTGATAATTTTAAACTGACGTTTATGTGGTCTGTCTCTTTGCTACACGTAGCTTAATAAAATTTGTTAGTTTATTTTCCTAATAAATTGTGGGTAGTCAGGAAATAAGGGTTTTTGCTTGCCTGAAGGCATTCCTGTGTTGATTGTATATTTTACCTGCTGACTACCCAGGGTCACAATTGCTCTCTGTTCAACTCCTCCTAGGCTCAGGCTACGAGTCCTTGAAAATACAGAAAGCAAAAAAAGAGACATCACTCTAAAGTAGTGGATGAAAACGGTGATGTGTTTTAATCACCCCACAGGCAGGCAAAGTTTGGATCCAGCTTTATGGGATCTTTGTCAAGCCTGTCATTGGTTTACTAATTTACTATTTGACTTAATTGCTTACTTTTGCAGTTATTTGTCAATAATATTGTTTTAATCTATTAGTAAATCAAGAACCTACAGAGAATGAATTATTGTATTTGTGTGAACAGTGGGTAGTCTGTTAGATTATTAAAATTGTTTTCTTAATCTATTGTCTGCTTCATTTCTAGGTGTCAAGAATTTAAAAATAGAAAATCTTACATCAGTGACCATTACAGTGCATTGGTCTGAACATAATACAAGCACCTCTGTTGTACATGTTGAACTTAATGGGTATTTTGCCACTACTATCAGTCTTATTTATTCAGATCCAGGAAATTATTCAATTAGTAAGTGTAATTTTACAATTATTAAGTGTAACATGTTTTTATGTCCTGTTTATCTTTGTCTTAAACCCGTGAAATGAAGCATGAATTAAATAAAATACGAAATAAAAAGGAAATTTTTAGTGATAGCTGTAAGTAAAGTTAAAATTACACAATATATTTTAACAATTAACTATCTCATGAATTGTTAAAGCATTAGATGGAAGTTTAGACCATTACTATCATAGCTAAAATACATGTCAGATACAATTCAAAGGGTAACTAAACGTTTAACAAACTTCTGACATGTCATAGTGACATGTCAGAAGTTTTCATTGGTGGGGGTCTGAGCACTGAGACCCACACAAATCGCTAAAACGAAGCGGCAGAAGTGCTCGTGTGAACGCTGAGCCGCTTCGTTTTTGTTCGGCTTTTTCCGGAAAGCCGATTTAGCGGGGTATGGGCACATAGACTTCTATTGAGCACGTACACCACTACATTGATTTCCGGAAAAAGCCGAACAGAAACGAAGCAGCTCAGTGCTCACACGAGCGCTTCTGCAGTTTTATTTTAGCGAATTGGTGGGGTCTCAGTGCTCGGACCCCAACCAATCAAAACTTCTGACATATCACTATGACATTACACAAGAAAATGGCAACAGCATTCTGCGAAAACTAATGTCACTTAAATACTATAGATAAATAAATATGCATTGCTGATAAATCTACTTACAATAGTGAGGTTCTTAGCGCACAGTTTGATAAAATCGTGTGAGCCCACCTGCCACGACAAGGCACCCACTATGATATGTCAGAAGTTTGTTAAACGTTTAGTTACCCTTTAATATTCAATCATATCACTAATACAGTACTAGGGGCACTTAACAGCTCCGTGTGTCATCACCATATGATGCGCGGCAGCGTGAGTTTCGCGCAGCCGCCATTATTATGACACTCTGTTTGTATGTTTGTAAACAGAAAAGCACGTGGTGCTTTTCTGTTTTCAATCATACTTTTTACTGCTGTTGCGCGAATCATGTGCGTCCCACGGAAGTGCTTCCGTGTGGTGCGCGGGATTTTCACGCACCCATTGACTTCAATGGGTGCATGATGCACGAAAAATGCACAAATATAGAACATGTCGTAAGTTTTATGCAGCGGACTCACGCTGCGTGAAAATCACGGACTGTCTGCACGGCCCCATAGACTAACATAGGTCCATGTGAGGCGCGTGAAAATCAGGCTTGGTTCAAATAGGGATTTTTTGTTTTAAAAACTGCCTGATAAAATGCCTACAAAAATGACTGCAGTCTTCTAAATTTGGAAGTGTTTGGTATAGCGGTTTTAGTTGTTTTTTTCTGGGTTTTTTTTTGTGCATTTGTTTTTTGATGTGTTTTTTAAAGGCATATTAAAAAACCTATTGAAGTTGGAGAAAAATGGAGTGAAAACCTACAGCATGCGAGGTTCTGCCATCTGACCACAAAAACACCATGCATGTCAGTTTGTAAAAGTGGAGTGAAAAGTATGTTTGGCTTACTGCTTGGCCAGGATTTAGACCTATTTATTAAAAGTGACTTTTTAAAAAGTCGCAGATGAAGTTGCACTTAAAAAGAACCTGTCACCTGCCCAAAAAACTGCAGGTGCCATCAGTTTTGGTGCCCGATTTGAAAATAATACCTTTGACTGTAAAGTGGGTGGGTTACACTTGGGAAGGGGTAACCGCCCACTTGACAGCCAAAGGCTGCATTTGCATATTGGACACAAGAACCAACGCCCCTGATATGTTTTAGGTTTGTAAAAAGCAGCCATACACGCCCATAAAAAGGTGGGAATCCAACCTTACTGGTTAGTACTATTGAATTTTACCCTTAATTAACAATACTTAATTATATAGCAGTTTTTGTTAGTTTCCCACCTAAATTACCAGTAAAAACAATAACCAATGCAAAGGTATGAATGAAGTCTTCTTGAATAAAATGTTTATGTTTTTCTTTTAGTTATTTGCGCATCTATTAAACTCATCTGTTCATAACATTTTGGGCATATATCACTTACTTTTCAATTTTACTTTGTAGGGGCATGCATCAAAAATAGTATCTCAGAAAAAGAATGTGAAATGAATGTAGAGATACTTGACAAAGAGCCATGGTCTATGGAAACAAAAAAAATACAGAAACAACCCCAGTTTTCATCTTCTATTCCTTATGATATATTAGCAGGGAAGACTTTAATGATTGCAGTTCGGAAAATGCACCACCAGTTTCATGGATTTGTGTTGCGTGGGACAGATATTAATTTTCCTTGGCATTTTATAGATGAGACTGAATTGTCATGTCTTGTGGTAAGTGATTTGAATCAAGGCGTAAGGCATCACTCTGTTATACTCTAATGCACTGCAAAATTAAATCACCACTCTGCTGTACTATTTTGAACTTCTGTACAACCCATTACAAACATAGGTTACAATAAAGGCCGTATTTACAGCTCTCGCTGCCCTAGACACTAAGCCTGAAAACGCTTTCATTTAACCCCTTAAGGACGCAGCCTAGTTTTGGCCTTAAGGCTCAGAGCCCATTTTTCAAATCTGACATATTTCACTTTATGTGGTAATAACGTCGGAATGCTTAAACCTATCCAAGCGATTCTGAGATTGTTTTCTCGTGACACATTGGGCTTCATGTTCGTGGTAAAATTTGGTCGATATATTCAGTGTTTATTGGTGAAAAATTGCAAAATTTAGAGAAAATTTTGAAAAAATTGCATTTTTCTGAATTTAAATGCATCTGCTTGTAAAACAGACGGTTATACCACCCAAAATAGTTACTAGTTCACATTTCCCATATGTCTACTTTAGATTGGCATCGTTTTTTGAACATTCTTTTATTTTTCTTGGACGTTACAAGGCTTAGAACATAAACAGCAATTTCTCATATTTTTAAGAAAATTTCAAATGCCTTTTTTTTAAGGTACCTCTTGAGTTCTGAAGTGGCTTTGTGGGGCCTATGTATTAGAAACCCCCATAAAACACCCCATTTTAAAAACTAGACCCCTCAAAGTATTCAAAACAGCATTTAGAAAGTTTTTTAACCCTTCAGGCATTTCACAGGAATTAAAGCAAAGTGGAGGTGAAATTTGCAAATTTCATTTTTCTTGCTGAATTTCAATTTTATTCATTTTTTTTTCTGTAACACAGAAGGTTTTACCAGAGAAACACTACTAAATATGTATTATCCAGATTCTGCAGTTTTCAGAAATGTCCCACATGTGGCTCTACTGCGCTCGTGGACTAAAACACAAGCCCTAGAAGCAAAGAAGCACCTAGTGCATTTTGAGTCCTCTTTTTTATTACAATATATTTTAGGCAGCATGCCAGGTTTGAAGAGGTGTTGAGGTGCCAAAACAGTAGGAATCCCCCAATAGTGACCCCATTTTGGAAACTACACCCCTCGAGGAATTCATTTATGGTTGTTGTTACCATTTTGACCGCACAGTTTTTTCACAGCACGTATTTGAATTGGGCTGTGAAATGAAAAAAATGTCATTTTTCCAATAAAATGTCATTTGTGATCAAAATTTCTTATTTTCACAGGGAACAAAATACCCCATTTGGTTGCCCAATTTGTCCTTAGTGTGGCAATACCCCATTTGTGGTGATAAACTGCCGTTTGGGCCCATGGGAGGGCTCAGAAGGAAAGGAGCGCTATATGTTTGTTGGAGTCCAGATTTTGCTGGATTGGTTTTCGGGTGCCATGTCGCATTTGCAGAGCCTCAGGGGTATCAAAGCAATGGAAACCCACCAAAAGCGACCCCATTTTGGAAACTACACCCCTCAAGGAATTCATTTATGGTTGTTGTTAGCATTTTGAGGACACAGTTTTTTCACAGCACCTATTTCAATTGGGCTGTGACATTAAAAAAATTAAAAATTACATCTTATTGGAAAAAATTTCATCAAAATTTCTTATTTTCACAGGGAACAAAATGCTCAATTTTGTTGCCCAATTTCTCCTGAGTGCAGCAATACCCCATTTGTGGCAATAAACTGCCGTTTGGGCCCATGGGAGGCCTCAGAAGGGAAGGAGCGCTGTGTGTTCTTTGGAGTACAGATTTTGCTGGTTTGGTTTTCGGGTGCCATGTCGCATTTGCAGAGCCCCAGAGGTATCAAAGCAATGGAAACCCACCAGAAGTGACCCCATTTTGGAAACTACACCCCTCAAGGAAATCATTTATGGGTAATGTGACCATTTAGACCACATAGTTTCTTCACAGAACTTATTTGAATTGGGCTGGGAATTAAAAAAATATATATTTTTTCCAATAATATGTCATTTTAGCTCAAAAATTCTTATTTTCACAAGAAATAAAATACTCCATTTTGTTGCCCAATTTGTCCTGAGTGCGGCAATACCCCATTTGTGGTGATAAACTGCCGTTTGGGCCCATGGGAGGGCTCAGAAGGAAAGGACCACCATTTGGCCTACTGGGGATTTTCTAGTGCGAAGTCATGTATGCAGAAGCCCCTGAGGTACCAGTACAGTTGAAACCCGCAAGAAGTGACCCCGTTTTAAAAACTACACCCTTAAGGCATTCATCTAGAGGTGTAGTGAGCATTTTGACCGGAGACCTACACCCCATAAACTGTAATGTGGGTTCTCCCGGGTATGGCAATACCCTACATGTGGCTGTTATCAGCTGCCTGGGCACACAGCAGGGCTCAGAGGGGAAAGACGAGGGGGGATAAGCTGTGCGGAGTGCATCAGGGTAAGTAAAATTGGGGTAAATTATAAACCAAGGGATGTATGATAAATTTTAAAACACTCTTTCATACAGAGCTCTGGTTATTCGGGACACGTGTCACATTGATATATTGTGTCATCCCTTATCGCCCTCTTATAGCAGACTTTGCACCTCTATTGACTATTTCCCTTCTTGCCAGTTTGGGGAACTTCTCCTGGAAAGTGTTGCCGCCCTGGTACGATGCGTGTGGCCCCGCTTCCAGAAGTACTGGGTGCCCCCCCTTCTTGGTCCCTAAAGATTAGGTTCTTGATAATCACCTCTTGAAATTCCAGGAAAGTTCCCGTCTGGCCTGCACATCGATGCAGCACGTACGCATTGTACAAAGCCATCTGTATGATGTGCCCGGCCAGCTTCTTATACCACACCGCATGGCGCTGTAGGGCTTCAGGATTTGATCTTACAAGTCCATCCCTCCCATGTACCTATTGTAGTCAAGGATGCAGTTTGTTTTGGGGGTGGCCTTTCCTTCATATATCCTAAACCTGTAGGTATACCCTGATGCACTCTCGCACAGCTTATACATCTTCACGCCATACCTTGCCCTCTTACCCGGCAGGTACTCTCGGAATTGAACCCTCCCTTTAAAATGTACCAGGGACTCATCAATAGAAATACACTTCTCGGGGGTGTATGCTTGGGAAAACCGGGCACTGGAACGGTCTAATAGGGGTCTCCGTTTATACAAACGGTCAAAACTGGGGTCATCTCGGGGTGGGCACGGCTCATTATCAGTATAATGTTAGAAGCGAAGTATTGCCTCATTTTTATTTTTTTTTAGGTTTCAGTTCAGTTCTGAAGTTGCTTTGAGGGGTCCATATATTAGAAACCCCTATCAAACACCCCATTTTAGAAATTAGACCCCTCAAAGTATTCACAACAGCATTTAGAAAGTTTATGAACCCTTTAGGTGTTTCACAGAAATTTAGAGCAAAGTAGAGGTGAAATTTACATATTTTTTTTGTCAGAAAATCCTCTTTATACCATTTTTTTTATAACCCAAAAGGATTTATCAGAGAAACACAAATTAATACGTATTGCCCAGATTCTGCAGTTTTGAGAAATATCCCACATGTGGCCCTAGTGCGGTAATGGACTGAAGCGCCGGCCTCCGAAGCAAAGGAGCACCTAGTGGATTTTGAGGCCTCTTTTTTATTAGGCACCATGTCCGGATTGAAGAGGTCTGGTGGTGCCAAAACATTGGGAACCCCCCAAAAGTGACCCCAATTTGGAAACTAGACCCCTTGAGGAATCCATTGTAGTTTTCTTGGGGTGCATGCGACTTTTTGATCAGTTTTTATTCTATTTTTAGGTGGCGTGGTGACTAAAAAACAGCAATTCTACTATTGTTTTTTTATTCTTTTTTTTCTACAGCGTTCACCGTGCGCTATAAATGACATATTCACTTTATTCTGCGGGGCGATACGATTACGGCGATACCAGATGTTTATAGTTTTATTTTATGTCTTATGGCGTTTGCACAATAAAATACGTTTTGTAAACAATCATTCACTTTTTGTGTTACCTTATTCTAAGAGCCAGAACGTTTTTATTTTTCAATCAATAACGCCGTGCAAGGACTTATTTTTTGCGTAACGAACTGTAGTTTCGATCAGGACCATTTTTAGGTACATGCGACTTTTTGATCTCTTTTTATTCCATTTTTTGGGAGGTGAAGTGACCAAAGAATTGTGATTGTGGTACGGTTTATTATTATTTTATTTTACGGCGTTCACCGTGCGGGATAAATAATGAAATAATTTTGTAGTTCAGGCCGTTACGGACGCGGCGATACCAATTATGTATAGTTTATTTGTTTGTTTATATATTTTTATTAATAATAAAGGACTGATAAGGGAAAAAGGGGGATTTTTACTTTTAATACTTTTAAATCTTTTATTTTCTTATTTTTACACATCTTTTTTTAACTTTTTTTTAACTTTATTACTTTGTCCCACTAGGGGACATGAGGGCAGGAGGCTCTGATCGCTATTCTAATACACTGCACTACATGCGTAGTGCAGTGTATTAGAACTGTCAGCTACTCACTGACAGCAAGCATAGTGGGTCCTGACGTTGTCAGGATCCACTAGGCTTCCGTCTATGGCATAGCCGGACGCCATTGTTTGGTGTCCGGTTGCCATAGTCACCATCGCCGGCCGCTATCGCGTAGCAGGCCGGCGATGGCAGCTTAACCCCTAAAAAGCCGCGATCTCTATAGAACGCGGCTTTTAAGGGGTTAATCAGCGGGGACACAGCGATCGGTCCCCGCTGTAGGAGCTGTGACAGCTGCTGAACAAGACAGCAGCGTCACAGCTCCTGTATGTGTCGGGAGGACGGCCAAAACGGCCGTTACTCCCGTGACGTACTATTACGGCATGGAGCGCGAACGATACAGCTGCCATGACGTAATAGTACGTCAAGGAGCGGGAAGGGGTTAAGGGGTTGTCCAGTCATAAGAAATTACTGCCCTATACTCAGGTTAGGCCACCAATATCTGATCGGTGGGGGTCTGACTCCTGGCAACCCCGCTGATCAGCTGTTTTGAAAGGGCCGCGGCCCTCACTTGAATTGGAGAAGGCTGTAATACTGTGACCCGTCGATTCACAGTATGAACAGGTAAGGAATTAAGGGGAAGCAGCGGAATAATTACACTATATACTCACAGCACACACTATATAGACTTAAACCAAACATACACACTATATAGACCTACACTATATACACACTACACACTATATAGACTTACACTATACACACCCCACACATGATATATACTTAGACTATACACACACTACACACTATATAGACATACACTATATACACCATACACACTATATAGACTTACACTATAAACACTATACACACATCACACACTATATAGACATGCACTGTATACACACACTAGACTTACACTATATACACACTACACATTATATAGACTTACACTATAAAAACTATACACACTATATAGACTTACACTATACACACTATATAGACTTACACTATAAACACTATACACACTTTATAAACTTACACTATACACACAGCATATACTAATAGACATACACTATATACACACTACACACTATATAGACTTACACTATATACACACTACACAGTATATAGACTTACACTATACACACAGCACACACTATACACTATATACACACTACACAGTATATAGAGTATAAACACTATATACACACAGCACGCTTACCAGAGTATCTTCCTCTGCGGTGCTTCGGATTGGGTACAGCCTCCAGAGCCTTGATCTAAAAAAAAATTTATGGGCCAGTTTGTGGAAGACCCGACTAGAGGTGAAGCTCTGTTGGATCTGGTCATTTCTAATAATGCAGAGCTTGTTGGGAATGTCAATGTTCGTGAAAACCTCGGTAACAGTGATCATAATATAGTTATATTTTACCTATACTGTAAAAAACAAACGCAGGCTGGGAGGGCAAAAACATTTAATTTTAAGAAAGCCAATTTCCCCAGGATGAGGGCGGCAATTCAGGATATAGACTGGGAAGAACTAATGTCAAATAATGGGACAAATGATAAATGGGAGATTTTCAAATCTACCTTGGGTAATTATAGTGCAAAATGTATTCCTACAGGTAACAAGTATAAACGACTAAAATTAAACCCCACATGGCTTACACCTTCTGTGAAAGGGGCAATACATGACAAAAAAAGGGCATTTAAAAAATACAAATCTGAGGGTACATCTGCAGCCTTTGTAAAATATAAAGAGCTTAATAAAATCTGTAAAAATGTAATAAAATCAGCAAAAATACAAAATGAAAGGCAGGTGGCCAAGGATAGTAAAACAAATCCTAAAAAATTCTTCAAGCATATAAATGCAAAAAAGCCAAGGTCTGAACATGTAGGACCCCTAGATAATGGTAATGGGGAGTTGGTCACAGGGGATAAAGAGAAGGCAGAGTTACTAAATGGGTTCTTCCGCTCTGTATATACAACAGAAGGAGCAGCTGATGTAGCCGGTGCCAGTGCTGTTAATATATCAGTTGATATACTGAATTGGATGAATGTAGATATGGTCCAAGCTAAATTAAATAAAATAAATGTACACAAGGCCCCGGGACCAGATGGGTTACACCCTAGAGTTCTTAAAGAGCTTAGTTCAGTTATTTCTGTCCCCCTCTTCATAATATTTAGAGAGTCTCTCATGAGTGGTATAGTGCCAAGGGACTGGCGCAGGGCAAATGTGGTGCCTATTTTCAAAAAGGGCACTAGGTCTTCGCCGGGTAATTATAGACCAGTAAGCTCAACATCAATTGTGGGGAAAATGTTTGAGGGGCTATTGAGGGACTATATACAGAATTATGTGACAATAAATAGTATTATAAGTGACAGCCAGCATGGTTTTACAAAGGACAGAAGCTGTCAAACCAACCTGATTTGTTTTTATGAAGAGGTAAGCAGAAGCCTAGACAGAGGGGCCGCTGTGGATATAGTGTTTTTGGACTTTGCAAAGGCATTTGACACTGTCCCTCATAGACATCTAATGGGTAAATTAAGGACTATAGGTTTAGAGAGTATAGTTTGTAATTGGATTGAGAATTGGCTCAAGGACCGTATCCAGAGAGTTGTGGTCAATGATTCCTTCTCTGAATGGTCCCCGGTAATAAGTGGTGTACCCCAGGGTTCAGTGCTGGGACCACTATTATTCAACTTATTTATTAATGATATAGAGGATGGGATTAATAGCACTATTTCTATTTTTGCAGATGACACCAAGCTATGCAATATAGTTCAGACTATGGAAGATGTTTGTGAATTGCAGGCAGATTTAAACAAACTAAGTGTTTGGGCGTCCACTTGGCAAATGAAGTTTAATGTAGATAAATGTAAAGTTATGCATCTGGGTACGAAAAACCTGCAAGCATCATATGTCCTAGGGGGAGCTACACTGGGGGAGTCAATTGTTGAGAAGGATCTGGGTGTACTTGTAAATCATAAACTAAATTTCAGCATGCAGTGTCAATCAGCTGCTTCAAAGGCCAGCAAAATATTGTCGTGTATCAAAAGAGGCATGGACTCGCGGGACAGGGAGGTAATATTACCACTTTACAAAGCATTAGTGAGGCCTCATCTAGAATATGCAGTCCAGTTCTGGGCTCCAGTTCATAGAAAGGATGCCCTGGAGTTGGAAAAAATACAAAGAAGAGCAACGAAGCTAATAAGGGGCATGGAGAATCTAAGTTATGAGGAAAGATTAAAAGAACTAAACCTATTTAGCCTTGAGAAAAGACGACTAAGGGGGGACATGATTAACTTATATAAATATATGAATGGCACATACAAAAAATATGGTGAAATCCTGTTCCATGTAAAACCCCCTCAAAAAACAAGGGGGCACTCCCTCCGTCTGGAGAAAAAAAGGTTCAACCTGCAGAGGCGACAAGCCTTCTTTACTGTGAGAACTGTGAATCTATGGAATAGCCTACCGCAGGAGCTGGTCGCAGCAGGGACAGTAGATGGCTTTAAAAAAGGCTTAGATAATTTCCTAGAACAAAAAAATATTAACTGCTATGTGTAGAAATTTTTTACTTCCCCTTTCCTATCCCACTTCCCCTTTCCCATCCCTTGGTTGAACTTGATGGACATGTGTCTTTTTTCAACCGTACAAACTATGTAACTATGTAACTATGTAACTAATTTACAGTCGCCAATTATAGTCATGATTCGCTTGTTTCTGAGCAATTGTAATTATAATTGATCAGTGTTAAAAAAGATCAGCAAAAAAACTATCGTTGAATATCAATTGGGATGCCGTAAAAAATAATCGCTATCAGTGGCACAATTGATAAATGTAAATGCCGCTTTTAGTAACATTTACACAAGATATTGAGATATTGTTGCCTAGCGCACAGCCAGGTCCTGGTGTTCAGTAGTGTACACCGTGTTCCCAAAAACTCATGTGTCCTACTGGGAAATACAGGGCATACTATGGTCTACCAGAATCTGGAATCTGTATACATAGCTCAATCCTACTCCCAAATAATAATAAATATAGTGACTGAATATTACTACCATACCGTAACAGGATAACATCACCATTACGTGACTGGATATCACTACCAACCATGACTGGATAACACCCTCCATATCCAGGGCTATATTTACAGGTGGTACAACCCAAGGCATTAAGTCTGAATATGCCCCATATTAGCAGTTAAGCTGCATTTGTCTTTGATCACTCTGCTTTGGGTACATTGACACGTCATAGTTTTGCCTACATTTTTCTCAAAACTATTGTGTTTAAACCTGTTTGTGAAAATCTCTTCAATCTCTTACTTCATTTTGCATTTTTCCTTGTTTATCAGTTTACTTTAAGATCGCTCCGTACATTCTACACTAAAGAGCAGTGATTTGCAATCTGTAGTCCCCAGATGTTGTAGAACTCCAACTTTCAGCATGCTTCGACATCTGAAGCCTATTGTGGTATACTGGGAGTTGTAGTTTCATAACAGCTAGAAGACTACAGGTTACACATGAATGCTCTACAGTGTAGAACGTAACTGAGTGATCTTTCAGTAAACTAATCACCACAGACAAATGCCTAAAATACAGTTGCTTACCTTCATTACGTGTGCTTCAGTATAAGTACAACTTTCTGGTTGGCAAGTTTGTGTCTAGGATCAGCTGCTGTCCAAAAATCATATTTAAACATATACATAAAGTATGTCATTGTTTTCCTAGGCCCAACATAGACAAAGTGTGTCAAGCATACCTTTTTTTTTTTTTTTAGTGTAGTGTAGGGCTTTACACTAATGTTTATGCTGAAAAAATTATTTAAAAAAAATAATAAAATCATTGGCAGAGTATAGCCCCTTAGTGACCAGCCTATTTTAGGCCCTAATGACCAAGCTATTTTATTTGTTTTTCTATAGTCGCATTCAAAGAGCTATAACGTTCTTATTTTTTCGTCTACATAGCTGTATAAGGACTTTTTGCGGGATTAGTTGTGCTTTTTAATGGCACCATTTTTGGGTACATATAATTTTTATATTAACTTTTATTAACCTTTTTGGGGGGGATTATAAAAAAAAACTGAAATTCCGCCATTGTTCTATGCATTTTTAAATTGACGCCGTTCACTATGCGACGTAAATAATATGTTACCTTTATTCTATGGGTCGGTACGATTACGGCGATACCACATGTGTAGAGGTTTTTTTATGTTTTACGACTTTTGCACAATAAAAACACTTTTGAACTAAAATTATTTGCTTTTGCATCGTCTCTTTCCAAGAGCCGTAATTTTTTTATTTTTCCATCAATGTAGTGATTTTTTGGGCTTGTTTTCTGCGGGACAAGACGTAGTTTTGATTGGTACTGTTTTGGGGTACATGGGACTTATTGATTCATTTTTATTATGACTTTTTTGGGGGGCAATGGAAAAAAATTGCAATTTCGCCATGGTTTTTTGCGTTTTTTTTTTCGGTGTTCACTTTGCGGTTTAAATTACATATTAACTTTATTAATGGAGTCATTACGGTCGCGGTGATACCACATATGTGTACTTTTTTTTTTTTTTTATACTTTTACTAAATAAAACCACTTTTTGTGGAAAAAAATGGTTTTATTTATTTTTTTACTGTACTTTTTATTAATAATATTTATTTCACTTTGATGACTGATTTTATTAGTCCCACTAGGGGACTTTACTGTGCGATGTTCCGATCGCTGCTATAATGCTCTGGTATACTTCGTATACCAGAGCATTATTGCCTGTCAGTGTAAATCTGACAGGCAATCTGTTAGGACGTGCCTCCGGCGCGTCCTAACAGAAATATGTCCAGGGCAGACCTGGGGGCTTTTATCAGGCCCCCGGCTGCCATGACACCCCATCGGAGACCCGCGATTTCATTCGCGGGCCGCCGATGGGTGACAGAGGGAGCGCACTCCCTCTGTAAACAAAGTTAAATGCCGCGGTCGCTATTGACGGCGGCATTTAACGGGTTAAACGGCCACGATCGAAGTAAACTTCGATCGCGGGCGTTGGAGCAGGAGCTCAGCTGTCATCAGACAGCAGAGTCCCGGCTCCTGCCTGCACGGGAGACCCGTGCAGGACTTAGACTAGGCTGACGTGAAAAGGCGTCAGCCTAGCCTAAAGCCCATTAGTGACTCACGTGAAAAGGCGTATTAGTGGTCACTAAGGGGTTAAAAATAAAATAAAAAGTATTTGCCCCTCCAGATTTTCTGTTTTTGCTTAATTGTCACAATTAAATGTTTTAGATCATACAGCTAATTTTAATGTAAGATAAAGACAACATGAGAGAACACAAAATGCAGTTTTTAAATGATCATTTCATTTATTGAGGATAAAGATTTATTCAAAACCTACCATATTTTTTGGACTATAGGACGCACTGAACCACAAAACGCACACATAATTTGATGCTTAAAAGAGGAGAAATGTTTTTTTTTTTTTACTATACATTTCCTATGGGTAATATTCAGGCGATATGGTACAGATCCAGTACCCCACCACAATGCCAGCCACAGTGTCCCAGTACAATGCCAGCCACAGTGATACAATGTATCGGCAGCTATTGTGCCCTCACCCTCTTCTGAACTCATCAGACGAGTGGAGAAGAACCGGTTAATGGGGATGAATTTGCTCAGGTCGCTACTTGACCCCTTCCCGACATTTGTCGTAAGTATACGTCATGGAAAGCCAGCGCTTCCCGCAAAATGTCGTATACTTACGACAAATGGATGGCACTGGCTCAGAAGCTGAGTCTGTATCTTACAGCTGACACCCTGCTGTAATGGCGGGGACCGAAGTTAGCTTAGTTCACCATTAACCCCTTTAATGCAGCGGTCAAAAGCGATCACTGCATTTAAGGTGTTTGCAGCTTATCGGCACCCTAGCAATGAAATCGCTGGGGTGTCGGTGGCTGCAATGGCAACTGGAGGCCTAATAGTGGCCATCTCGGCCTGCCTAGTACGGAAAACTTCCAGCCCCCGCCCGGAGGCGGGGCCTAAAAGGCTTCCATAGCCACCGGCAAGCTGGCGCCGGCTCAGGAGATGAGCCGGCGTCACCAGCGGTGGATGTTACAGCTGACATCCACCTGTAACGGCAGGAACCGGAGCTAGTTCTGGTCCCAGCGATCGAAAAAATATGACAGTTGGACCTTCAAGTCCCCTAGTGGGACTAAAGAAAGGTGTAAAAAAATTTTTTTAAAAAGTGAAAAAAAAAGTTGTACAAAATATGGTAAAAGTTTCAAGTTATAAAATCGCCCTTTTTCCCTTATCAAGTCCTTTATTATTGAAAAAAAGAAATAAACTATACACATTTGGTAACGCTGCGACTGTAATGGCCTAAACGATAAAAATATTATGTTATTTATTCCACGCGGTGGACAGCGTAAAAAACAATGCCAGAATTTCTGTTTTTTGGTCACTTTGCCCTACAAAAATTAAAATAAAAAGTGATCAAAAAGTCGAATGTGTCCACAAATGGTACCTATAAAAACTATAGCTCATCCAGCAAAAAACAAGCCCTCATACACCTCCATCAACGAAAAACTGAAAAAGCAATGGTTCTCATAACATGGAGAGTGGAGACAGAAAAAATACATTCTTTTTACAAAAGTAATTTAATTGTGCAAAAAGTTGTAAAACATAAAAAAGTGCTATAAATTAGGTATCGCCGGAATCCTACTGACCCGCAGAATAAAGTTAACATGTCATTTATAATGCATGGTGAACGCTGTATAAAAAAAGATTAAAAAAACTATATCAGAATTGCTGTTTTTTGGTCACATTGCCTCCCAAAAAATAGGATAAAAACTGATCAAAAAGTTGCATGTACCCCAAAATGGTACCAATAATAACTACAGCTCATCCCACAAAAAACAGCTCTCATACCACTATGTCTATAAAAAAATAAAATTAGTTAAGGCTCCAATAAGTCAGGAAATAAAAATATGCGGTTGTGCAAGTCTGAGGGGAACATTTCTCCTGTTTCAAGACGCGATTTATCGGGGCCCTAAAATTAGGGAACCAGAAATGTCCAGCACGCTGCATGAAAATTCCGAGCAGAAATTAACCTGCGGTGCATATTTTTCGGACCGCAGCATGTCAATTCCTGCTACAGATAGTGGACAGAATTGGTGCGTTTTTCAGAGGAGATGACACCATCCCCCAACATTGAGAAAAACGCAGCAAAGTACGCACCATTTTCTGCAGTAAAAAACACAGGAAATGGTGCATTTTTGCTGCAGCAGAAAGTCTACTGCTTTCAACGGAATTGCTGCAGAAATTTTCTGCAGCAATTCTGTTACTTGTGGACGAGCCCTTAGGGCATGGCCAGACGTAGTGGATTTGCTCTGGAATTCCGCTGCGGACCCGTTTCTCCATTGCCCTCCACAGCTTTGTGGTTGGGATCGTTTGCACGTTGCGTTGCATAGGCTGCGGTGCAGAATTTGGTGTCCGCAGCATACAATGGTTGTTGCGGACGTGTGGCGGACTGTTTGCGGAATTTCTCCATTGACTTCAATGGAGATTTTAAGTTCCGCAATGAAGTCCGCAGATGTAATGTAGATGTTATGTGTGCTGCGGAGCGTATTGGTTTTTTAACATGACATTTCTTCATTCTGGCTGGACCTATGTATTTCTAGGTCTACAGCCAGACTGAGGAAGTCAATGGGGCTCCCGTAATTACGGGTGACTACGTGTGTGCACCCATAATTACGGGTGACTATGTGTGTGCACCCATAATTACGGGTGACTACGTGTGTGCACCCGTAATTACGGGAGCGTTGCTAGGCGACATCAGTAAATAGTCACTGTCCAGGGTGCTGAAAGAGTTAAGCGATCGGCAGTAACTGTTTCAGCACACTGGACAGTGACTACCGATCACAATATACAGCAACCTGTAAAAGAAATAGAAGTTCATACTTACCGAGAACTCCCTGCTTCTTCCTCCAGTCCGGTTTCCCAGGATGACGTTTCAGTCTAAGTGACGGCTGCATCCAGGGAGGTCGGGCTGGATTCCGAAAGAGGGACGCGTCACCAAGACAACGGCCGGTAAGTATGAAATTCTTTTACTTTCACTAGGGAAAGTGCACTGATAGAGAGAAGGGAAGTACATTCACCTCAATACACAGCGGCTAGTCCGCATCAATTTATTGCCCATTTTGGGCAGATCCGCAACAGAATCTGCAACGCAGATTCTGTGCGGCATTGATGAGTACAGTTGCGGAAGAATTCCGCCATGTCTGGGCATGCCCTTAGAGTTGATGCTGCTCATTCATAGGAGGAGGGGGCATGGCTAGAAGGTCCTTGCAGATCAGTACCAGCATATATTTACTGTGCTGTGTGTACAAATGTCTGTTATTTGCCCACTGAACAGTCAGATTTTTTGTCAAAGCTACTGCAAATATCAGGGGGGACAAGGGGCATCCCTGGCATGTACTTCTACCTAGTTGAAAATCTCAAATCTCATCATTTATCTTCAACCCTGCGACTGGATGATGATAAAATAACTTCAGCCAACCAATGAATCTTGGTACAAAGTCAAATGCCTCAAATGCGTGCCATATATATTGAGACTCGACGCTGTCAAAAGTTTTGGCAGCGACGAGTGACAGAATGACCCCCTCATCCTCATGATAAAATTCAATATTAGCGAACAATCGTTTCAGGTTTATGGAAGTTGACTTTAATGGCATAAATCCCGTTTGGTCCTGGTGTATGACATAGGGAATTACGTTCAACAACTGGTTAGCTAGGACCCCTGCAAGTAACTTTACATCACAATTCAACAGTGATATTGGACAATATGCATCCATATGGATCTTTATCAGGCTTCAGGCTTCAAGATAGTAATAGTAAGAGCCTCCTCCATTGAGGCTGGATGTACCCCTTTAGCAGATGCATAATTTATGGATGCTACAAGTCCCGGGATTAGAATATCTTTAATTTTGACATATACCTCCAATAGAATACCATCAAGGCCAGATGCCTTTCCAATTGATATCTGTTCCAGGTCCAATAGGTTTCTCAAAGCACTCAAATGCTGGAGGTGGTAATTTAGGGAGAACGAGCCTATCTAGAAAAGAGCACAGACCCCCACTATCGACAGAGGCTGTAGAAGAGTATAATTGCTCATAGTAGCTCCTCAACTCATCTATAATTTCTGTTGCATTATTAAGGAGGGCTTCTGCCCTATTTTTTTTTTAAATAATATTATTTTTTATTGTTGTTAAATTATATAACACAATGTTCCATACTACATAACAAAAAAAAATAAGAAAATGTTCAGAGTTAACATTATATTAAACAAAATATTATGTAGTACAGACACTATCCCAAAAGTCAATGCTGGAATTTTAACAATCACCCACTAAACCCCTGGAAAATATTGTGTGGGGTGGGGAGAGAGAGAGAAAAAGAAAGAAAGAAAGAAAGAAAGAAAGAAAGAAAGAAAGAAAGAAAGAAAGAAAGAAAGAAAGAAAGAAAGAAAGAAAGAAAGAAAGAAAGAAAAAAAATTATAATAATAATAAAAAATTAAATAAAAGAACGAACCGTGATTTATATTTAATGGCCAAAAAAGGCATGCTTTATTTTAAAATATCTAAACAGACCGTAATCAGGGACCTTACAGTCTCTGCAGTTCCGTAAAAGTTTGTAGTTGTACATTATTAAATAAATGTGATATCCTTGTGATGTTACATAGTTACATAGTTAGTACGGCTGAAAAAAGTCACATGTCCATCAACTTCAACCAAGGGATTGGAAAAGGCAAGGTAGAAATTTCTACACATAGGAGCTAATATTTTTTTGTTCTAGGAAATTACCTAAGCCTTTTTTAAAGCCATCTACTGTCCCTGCTGTGACCAGCTCCTGCAGTAGACTATTCCATAAATTCCCCGTTCTCACAGTAAAGAAGGCTTGTCGCCTCTGCAGGTTGAACCTTTTTTTTTTCCAGACAAGTGCCCCCTTGTTTTTTGAGGGGGTTCTACATGGAACAGGATTTCACCATATTTTTTGTATTTGCCATTCATATATTTATATAAGTTAATCATGTCCCCCTTAGTCGTCTTTTTTATAGACCAGTAAGCTTAACATCCATCGTGGGAAAAATGACTATTCAGGGACTATATACAGGATTATGTGACAAAAAATAGTATTACAATTGACAGCCAGCACGGTTTTACTAAGGACAGAAGTTGTCAAACCAACCTGATTTGTTTTTATGAAGAGGTGAGCAGAAGCCTAGACAGAGGTGCCACTTTGGATATAGTGTTTTTGGACTTTGCAAAGGCATTTGACACTGTCCCTCATAGACGTCTAATGGGTAAATTAAGGACTATAGGTTTATAAAGTATAGTCTGTAATTGGATTGAAAATTGGCTCAAGGACCATATCCAGAGAGCTGTATGGACCACTATTATTCAACTTATTTATTAATGATATAGAGGATGGGATTATTAGCAATATTTCTATTTTTTGCAGATGACACCGTGCTATGTAGTAATGTTCAGTCTATGGAAGATGTTCGTGAATTGCAAGCGGCTTTAAACAAACTAAGTGTTTAGGCGTTCATTTGGCAAATGAAGTTTAATGTAGATAAATGTAAATTTATGCATCTGGGTAGCAACAACCTGCATGTATCATATGTCCTATGGGGGGGGGGGGGGGACCTACACTGTGGGAGTCACTTGTTGAGAAGGATCTGGGTGTACTTGTAAATCATAAACTAAATAACAGCATGCAATGTCAATCAGCTGCTTCAAAGGCCAGCAAAATATTGTCGTGTATTAAAAGAGGCATGAACTCTCAGGACAGGTATATAATATTACCACTTTACAAAGCATTAGTGAGGCCTCATCTAGAATATGCAGTTCAGTTCTGTGCTCCAGTTCATAGAAAGGATGCCCTGGAGTTGGAAAAAATACAAAGAAGAGCAACAAAGCTAATAAGGGGCATCGAAAATCTAAGTTATGAGGAAAGATTAAAAGAATTAAACCTATTTAGCCTTGAAAAAAGACGTCTAAGGGGGGACATGATTAACTTATATAAATATATGAATGGCACATACAAAAAATATGGTGAAATCCTGTTAAATTGAAAAAACCATCTAAAAAACAAGGGGGCAGTCGCTCTGTCTGGAGATAAAAAGGTTCAACCTGCAGAGGCGACAAGCCTACTTTACTGTGAGAACTGTGAATCTATGGGGCTGGTCACAGCAGGGACAGTAGATGGCTTTAAAAAAGGCTTAGATCATTTCCTAGAACAAAAAAATATAAGCTCCTATGTGTAGAAATGTTTCCCTTCCCTTTTCCCATCCCTTGGTTGACCTTGATGGACATGCGTCTTTTTTCAACCGTACTTACTATGTAACTATGTAACTATGTAACTATGTAACCTGCTGCTAAGTATTTATGAGTGTAGTTAAAAGCCATGTGCCCCCAAAGAGATTAACAGTGTTTGGTTAACTTGCTTTGCAGTAATATGTTTTTTAAGACACTCACTACTGGCGTACATGTACATGAGAACCCAATAACGTATTTTATTTGCTCATACTAGCACTCATAATGGTCATGCCAGGGTAAGGGTAATTCATATCAAGTGTTTTAACCATTACTGAAGTGGAATATCATTGTCAAGTTATCTGATTGTGCAGACCCTCAGTTGATATTGAAGTAGTCTGTTTTGGTATAACAGATGGTGTAAATAATAAATTCCCAATTATGTGTATTATATATTATCCTATGAGTATGTCACAAAAATTAAGTGTCTAACAATAAATATAATATTTGTAATGCTATGTATATTTTACAGAATCACACTTTTGCAAATGAAGAAGCCCACGAAGGCACTGTTTCTTTGGTAAGCAAAATAATTTAAAATATTTCTAAAAAATGTTTTACTTTCAAGGGTATATGGCAATAAAGTGTGCATACCTATGGTTGTTCTGCATTAATCTGAATTATCATATGCAAATATTTATGCAGTAGCCATGTTCAACATGTTATACTATGTTACATTTGTGAAAAATTAGCAAAACTCTAAATGTAAAATTACAAACATTTTATCAAAGGAGGATTTCCACCCAAAAATTTAAGTTTTATTTATTAACAAGGGTATTGACAATTTTCTATTTTGTTGAAGCAGCCATTTTTTTTATTAAAAAAAAAAGCTGAAACAGGAAGTTAAGTCATATTGACTGTCCATATGTTCAATTAATAATAAAGAGACAGTGATAACCTATATGACTACACTTGACGCGTTGTCACTTTTTGAGAAATTGAAAAATGTCAAACTCTGTAAGAAACGAAAACATAATGAACATACTATGGCTTGCTCTGATAACTCAGCATGACTAAATATGTGTCGCGAATTAATGGTGGGATGTATTAAAAATTGAATAATAATTTGTCATGTTTTCCTATGTTGGCACCCAGAGGGAGCACTTCCCAGAATTACAGCAAGGTGAATAAGGCAGAGCAATCTGACTCACAGCTGCTGTAAATATGGGAGGGAATCTCACCCCTCCCTATTTTTGGCTACAAGCCAGGAAAAAGTGTCTTCAGACTGCTAAGCATTGTCCGGCTGCCATTTTGCGAGTGATTGTACAAATGGCAGCTGGCAGAAGCTATAGGACACACCAAACAGCTAAGGGGATGTTCACACGCTTACAAAAAAAAACGTCTGCTGTTTTTTAATTAAGCTTGCATTTTTCGCTCTCTTTTTTACGGCCGTTTTTGGAGCTGTTTTCCTATAGACTCAATGAAAAACGGCTCCAAAAACGTCCCAAGAAGTGACATGCACATATTTTTCGCGAGCGTCTTGTTACGTGTTGTTTTTTGAAAATGAGGTGTAAAAAAACGCCCCGTCTCAACAGAACGCCGTATTTCCCATTGAAATCAATGGGCAGGTGTTTGTAGGCCTTCTACTTCCGATTTTTCAGCCGTTCTTCGATCATTTATGGCCCGAAAAATGGCTGAAAACACAACGTGAAAACACAACGTGTGCACATACCCTAAGGGTATGTTCACACGGCTTATTTTCGGTCCTCTTTAGGTCCGTAAATGGACGAAAAATCGGAAGGAGAACGCCTACAAACATCTGCCCATTGATTTCAACGGGAAATACAGCGTTCTGTTCCGACGTGGAGTTGCTAAAAAAAACTTCTGAAAATCAGGAGTAGTTTTCCATTGAAAACCGCTCTGTATTTTCAGACGTTTTTGATTTTGTGTGTGCACATACCCTAAGAATTATGAAAGTGAAGTGAATGACTTTTCAATTGACAGGTTCACACGCGTGTATTTAATGTGTTTTTTTTGCGCATTTTATGTGCCAAAAACCGCATCAAAAAACGCTTGATTACACTTTTCATTTACATAATTGGTAAAGTGTGCTGTTAGTACATACAATGCGTTTTTTTACACACACTGTTTTAAAAAACACATTGTGTAGATAAAGAAGTATCGAGTCAATTCCTTTGCACGTAAAACACGCCAAATGTTCCCATAGTAAATGGGAGCCCTAATTATACGTCAAAAAGCGCACACAAAATGCGTAAAAACAATGCAAAAAAAGGCTTGGTTAAGCTTCCCATTTACATCAATGGGAAAGCAAGCTATTAGTTTTTTACGCAAGCGTTTTTAAAAAAATGTGTTGCGTAAAAAAGGACAGTGGTATGGGTTTGTGTGTGGCGCAGTTGCATGTTTGGGGGGATTTGTGTGTGTGTGGGGGTATGAAGGATCAGCGGCGCCCATGCATATGCCGCTGCACAAAAATAGGACACAGCTCTGCTGCGCACACTACATACACAGCTCTGCTCCGTGCACACACACAGAGCTCTGCTGCGCGCACACGCACAGCTCTGCTGCGTGCGCACACACAGCTCTGCTGCAGGCGCACACATGCGCGCACACACAGCTCTGCTACACACAGACACACACACAGTTACAGCAGGTGTGCGGGGGATCGTGAGGGGGGGTCGTGAGGGGAGGGCCACGGCAGGGGGGCGCATTGCGGGGGTGGGGTGCGAGAGAAGGGCTGTGAGAGAGAGAGAGAGGGACAGACAGAGACACCCACACCTTACCTGCAGTGTGGTCGGTCTTCATAAAGGTTTTCCCCCGGCTTTCCCCCTACAAACCAGCTTCTATGCTGGGTCACTCTGAACTGCGCTTGCGGAGTACAGAGGCAGATGGCAGAGGCAATGGACGGGAGCCGTTCATTGTGTCCTATGCACTGTAGCTGCCGTATTCCATCTGTGTATGTGTCGTTAAGAGACACATACACAGATTAAATAAAACATGGCAGCCCCCAGTACAGTAAGAAAGTGTTAATAAAAAAAACATTGTGTGTGAAAAAATAAAGTCAATATAATATTTTATTAAATAAAAACACATAAATTAATTTAAAAGAAAAATCATGACATTGTCCCTATAAAAATAAGTGAAGAATAGATTTTATATACAGTGAAGGAAATAAGTATTTGATCCCTTGCTGATTTTGTAAGATTGCCCACTGTCAAAGACATGAACAGTCTAGAATTTTTAGGCTAGGTTAATTTTACCAGTGAGAGATAGATTATATTTAAAAAAAAACAGAAAATCACATTGTCAAAATTATATATATTTATTTGCATTGTGCACAGAAAAATAAGTATTTGATCCCTTTGGCAAACACGACTTAATACTTGGTGGCAAAACCATTGTTGGCAAGCACAGCAGTCAGACTTTTTTTGTAGTTGATGATGAGGTTTGCACACATGTTAGATGGAATTTTGGCCCACTCCTCTTTGCAGATCATCTGTAAATCATTAAGATTTTGAGGCTGTCGCTTGGCAACTCGGATCTTCAGCTCCCTCCATAAGTTTTCGATGGGATTAAGGTCTGGAGACTAGCTAGGCCACTCCATGACCTTAATGTGCTTCTTTTTGAGCCACTCCTTTGTTCCCTTGGCTGTATGTTTCGGGTCATTGTCGTGCTGGAAGACCCAGCCACGAGCCATTTTTAATGTCCTGGTGGAGGGAAGGAGGTTGTCACTCAGGATTTGACGGTACATGGCTCCATCCATTCTCCCATTGATGCGGTGAAGTAATCCTGTGCCCTTAGCAGAGAAACACCCCAAAAACATAATGTTTCCACCTCCATGCTTGACAGTGGGGACGGTGTTCTTTGGGTCATAGGCAGCATTTCTCTTCCTCCAAACACAGCGAGTTGAGTTAATGCCAAAGAGCTCAATTTTAGTCTCATCTGACCACAGCACCTTCTCCCAATCACTCTCAGAATCATCCAGATGTTAATTTGCAAACTTCAGACGGGCCTGTACATGTGCGTTCTTGAGCAGGGGGACCTTGCGGGCACTGCAGGATTTTAATCTATTACGGCGTAATGTGTTACCAATGGTTTTCTTGGTGACTGTGGTCCCAGCTGCCTTGAGATCATTAACAAGTTCCCCCCGTGTAGTTTTCGGCTGAGCTCTCGCCTTCCTCAGGATCAAGGATACCCCATGAGGTGAGATTTTGCATGGAGCCCCAGATCGATGTCGATTGACAGTCATTTTGTATGTCTTTCATTTTCTTACTATTGCACCAACAGTTGTCTCCTGCTCACCCAGCGTCTTACTTATGGTTTTGTAGCCCATTCCAGCCTTGTGCAGGTCTATGATCTTGTCCCTGACATCCTTAGAAAGCTCTTTGGTCTTGCCCATGTTGTAGAGGTTAGAGTCAGACTGATTCATTGAGTCTGTGGACAGGAGTCTTTTATACAGGTGACCATGTAAGAGCTGTCTATAATGCAGGCACCAAGTTGATTTGGAGCGTGTAACTGGTCTGGAGGAGGCTGAACTCTTAATGGTTGGTAGGGGATCAAATACTTATTTCTCTGTGTACAATGCAAATAAATATATATCATTTTGACAATGTGATTTTCTGTTTTTTTTTTTTTTTAATACAATCTATCTCTCACTGGTAAAATTAACCTAGCCTAAAAATTCTAGACTGTTCATGTCTTTGACAGTGGGCAAACTTACAAAATCAGCAAGGGATCAAATACTTATTTCCTTCACTGTATATATATATATATATATATATATATATATATACATACACACACACACACATATATATATATATATATATATATATATATACATATATATATATATATACATATATATATATATATATATATATATATACATATATATAGAAATTACACTGCTCGCAGATTTAACATTTGCTGAATAGGAAACCAAAGTCAATCAAAGGTAGGGCATGTGTTTAATGATATTGTAAAAATGAATAAGTTTAATGTTTCAGTAAATAATATTAATCATTTTTTCCTATTTTTAGATCACATTATTAGTGTTGGAAGGTAATTGCTTTTGAAATTAGGCTGTTTAGGACATTTGGAGGCTCTAGACATAAATTGAGTGGGTGTTTTTTAGTGGAAATCATCAGATATCAGATGCTTAAATTTTTTTTCACCTGTATCGATTTTTACCAATGTAAAAACAAGCCTCTACACTATAAGGGTTCATTCAGACGAGCGTGTATCTCATCTGTGTGACGGCCGTTAAAACAACGGCTGTCACACGGACTCATGTATTTCAATGGGGCTGTTCACACGACCGCTGTTTCAACAGAGTGTGTGAAGGGTCCATGAAAAAATAGGACATGTCCTATTTTAATGCGTGTTACGCATCCTCCATAGAATCTAGTCTATGGGGAATCCATGACAACGAGTCCCGCACGGGTGCACTTCGGACGTGAAAAACGTTAGTTTTTCACATCCGAGGTTGCCGACGCTTGTCTGAATGAAGCCCAATAGTTGCTGCGTTTTATGGGTCTTCATTATCTGTACTGAAAGATACAAGCAGTAAACAAACTTCATTTGCTTGATTAAACTTATACTAGCACTAAACAGATCAAAGATTGATAGCCTTCTAAATGGGTTTGGCTTTTGATTTCTTTTTCCACAGACTACTCTTGGACAAATCACCATTGAATTACCAGCCAATCATTCTACTAATCTTATAATTCCCATTAAACTTACTCTTCAATCTGGAAGTACCATGTACATAGAAATGTTAATCAATGACAAGATCAATGTTCAAAACCTATTATGTTTCGCTGAAAGGGCACATAACTTTACTATGAATGGAAATCGTGGAGCACCAGTAGTAATTTCACTTGAAGAGTCTAACAGATCTACACAACCATATTTAACTGATGTTGAAGAACAGTATTCTGCCTCTATAAGTACATCACATAAACCTATGCTTGGAGAAGAGGTCATATTCGTCGCGAGAATAAACGGTAAGATAATAAGTAACCAATTTCTACTACATTTTCTACAATACTCCCTTTATTTTTAGTAATAATTTCATGCACGTGGTTGTATTATATGACAAAGAGACCAAATAAGAGATCAGTTAATATACTGAGATCAGTTAATATACTGATAGTATTCTGCAACCAGTGGCGGATTATCATTAGGGCGGATCGGGCAGCCAGGGCCCAAGGCTCCCAGGGGAACCCCCTCATGCCCAGTGGCGTCGCTAGTACCGGAGGGAGCCCTGGTGCCAGGACCGCACCTGTAATGAGACGAGGGGAGCTTCGCTCCTACTTAGCAGCCGTGGTCTCTACTGCTTTAGAAGCTCCCCCTCCAGCCCCCCTTCCCTGCTCTAAACATCTCTCCTCCTGCTGCTAGCTGTCGGGACATGGGGAGGGGAGACTGTCCGCGGGCTCTGTGTCGGGCTGTGAGCAAGAGAAGAGCTGCAGTGAAGACTCCCAAATATCCTACATAAAAGGTAAGTGCATGTGTGTTTACAATGTGTACTTTATATGTGTATAATGTGCACACTCATGTGTACTTTATATGTGTATAATGTGTATACTCATGTGTACTTTATATGTGTATAATGTGCATACTCATGTTTACTTTATATGTGTATAATGTGCATACTCATGTGTGTTTACAATGTGTAATTTATATGTGTATAATGTGCATACTCATGTGTACTTTATATGTGTATAATGTGCATACTCATGTGTACTTTATATGTGTATAATGTACATACTCATGTGTCTGTGATGTGTATAATGTGCATACTCATGTATGTATGTGTGTATGTGTATATATACAGTGAAGGAAATAAGTATTTGATCCCTTGCTGATTTTGTAAGTTTGCCCATTGTCAAAGTCATGAACAGTCTAAAATTTTTAGGCTAGGTTAATTTGTGAGAGATAGATTATATATATATATAAAAAAAAAAAAAAGAAAATCACATAGTCAATATTATATATATTTATTTGCATTGTGCAAAGAGAAATAAGTATTTGATCCCCTACCAACCATTAAGAGTTCAGCCTCCTCCAGACCAGTTACACGCTCCAAATCAACTTGGTGCCTGCATTAAAGACAGCTGTCTTAAATGGTCACCTGTATAAAAGACTCCTGTCCACAGACTCAATTAATCAGTCTGACTCTAACCTCTACAACATGGGCAAGACCAAAGAGCTTTCTAAGGATGTCAGGGACAAGCTCATAGACCTGAACAAGGCTGGAATGGGCTACAAAACCATAAGTAAGACGCTGGGTGAGAGAATTGTTGGTGCAATAGTAAGAAAATGGAAGGCATACAAAATGACTGTCAATCGACATCGATCTGGGGCTCCATGCAAAATCTCACCTCGTGGGGTATCCTTGATCCTGAGGAAGGTGAGAGCTCAGCCGAAAACTACATGGGGGGAACTTGTTAATGATCTCAAGGCAGCTTGGACCACAGTCACCAAGAAAACCATTGGTAACACATTATGCCGTAATAGATTAAAATCCTGCAGTGCCCGCAAGGTCCCCCTGCTCAAGAAGGCACATGTACAGGCCCGTCTGAAGTTTGCAAATGAACATCTGGATGATTCTGAGAGTGATTGGGAGAAGGTGCTGTGGTCAGATGAGACTAAAATTGAGCTCTTTGGCATTAACTCAACTGGCCGTGTTTGGAGGAAGAGAAATGCTGCCTATGACCCAAAGAACACCGTCCCCACTGTCAAGCATGGAGGTGGAAACATTATGTTTTTGGGGTGTTTCTCTGCTAAGGGCACAGGACTACTTTACCGCATCAATGGGAGAATGGATGGAGCCATGTACCGAATGGATGGAGCCATGTACCGTCAAATCCTGAGTGACAACCTCCTTCCCTCCACCAGGACATTAAAAATGGCTCGTGGCTGGGTCTTCCAGCACGACAATGACCCTAAACATACAGCCAAGGCAACAAAGGAGAGGTTCAAAAAGAAGCACATTAAGGTCATGGAGTGGCCTAGCCAGTCTCCAGTCGTTAATCCCATCGAAAAATTATGTAGGGAGCAGAAGATCCGAGTTGCCGAGCGACATCCTCGAAATCTTAATGATTTAAAGATGATCTGCAAAGAGGAGTGGGCCAAAATTCCATCTAAAATATGTGCAAACCACATCATCAACTACAAAAAAACGTCTGACTGCTGTGCTTGCCAACAAGGGTTTTGCCGCCAAGTATTAAGTCTTGTTTGCCAAAGGGATCAAATACTTATTTCTCTGTGCACAATGCAAATAAATATATATAATTTTGACAATGTGATTTTCTTTTTTTTATATATATAATCTATCTCTCACTGGTAAAATTAACCTAGCCTAAAAATTCTAGACTGTTCATGTCTTTGACAGTGGGCAAACTTACAAAATGAGCAAGGGATCAAATACTTATTTCCTTCACTGTATATATATATATATATGTGTGTGTGTTTGTGTGTGTGTGTGTGTGTGTGTGTATATACTGTATATATATATATATATTTTTAGCTGCAGAAAATGGTGCATATTTTGCTGCGTTTTTCTCAATGTTGGGAGATGGTGACGTCTCCTCTGAAAAAACGCATCAATTCTGTCCACTTTCCGCAGCAGGAATTGACATGCTGCAGTATGAGAAATACGCACCGCAGGACAAAATGTCTGGTCGGAAATTTTATGCAGCGTCTGGATGAGATTTGGTAAATCTCAGTCACTTTGCTGCTACCGTATTCTGCGCATTTTCCGGGCGGAAAATACGCAGCAATTCCATTAAGTGTGGACAAGCCCTAATACAGTAGCAGCAGAGTAGATTAGATGTGAACAATTCTCATCACACGCTGCGTAAATGATAAGTGGGGGAAAAAAAGCTTAGAAATTGATCTGCGGTGCGGTTTTTTATTCCGCAGCATATTAATTGTATTTGCGTAAACGCTGCTCATTTGTTTCGGGTTTTCCCCATTTAATTCAATGGGGAGGTAAAACCTGCAACAGATAACAGATGTTATGTAAAAATGCAATTTAGAAAAAATAAAAATCTTATACTTGCCCAGAATTCTGTTTCTTCGTCCAGGCCGGCCTCCTGGGATGATGTTTTACCCCATGTGACCGCTGCAGCCAATCACAGGCCAATCACAGGCTGCAGCAGTCATATGGGATAAAATGTCATCCCAGGGCTGCAGTGTAGCGACGCTGTGTAGCACTATATAAAAGGGGGGGGAGCGCTGTGTGGCACTATATATAAGGTGGAGTGCTGTGTGATGCTATCTATAGGGGGCTGTGTGATGCTATCTATAGGGGGCTGTGTGATGCTATCTATAGGGGACTGTGTGACGCTCTCTACAGGGGGTTGTGTGTGTGTGGCGCTATCTACAGGGGGGTGTGTTTGGCTCTATCTACAGGGGGGTGTGTGTGTGGCTCTATCTACAGGGGTGTGTGTGTGGCTCTATCTAAAGGGGGGTGTGTGTGTGGCTCTAGCTACAGGGTGTGTGTGTGTGTGTGTGTGGCGCGCTGTCTACATGGGGGGATGGTGCTGTGTCCCTGCACAGTGTGATACTGTCAGTATGTAGGGACACAGCCCTGTGAAAGGGGAATCATAACACCCATTTGTTAATGCTTGTGCAAACAGGTAGTGTTAGCAATAGTTACGACGCGGCAGGGTTGGCGGTGGAGAAGGGGGACCCAAGTTTGGGTAACAGCCCAGGGCCCATGGTCTTCTTAATCCACCACTGTCTGCAACAACATATAAAAAACTCTTTAGTGCACAGACCAGGAGAATTTAGTTTAGTTTATCTATTGACTCTTTGCTTATTTATACTTCAGAATATAACTCCACAATGATAACTCGATTGTAAACCCTGGTAATTTCCACATTGATTTACATCTATAGTAAAAAAAAAAATCAACGGTACTAGTTGAAATGCTTTCTAATCTATTTATTTATTTATTTTCAGGCCAGGTTCCTTGGGATAAAGAATATGTCTACACTTGGACTTTTGGGAACAATATGTCATATTCATCTGGAAGTCCCCTGATAACTGTTGCTTGTACAAAGTTAGGATTGCATTCAGTTAGGCTTACTGCAACAAATTATGTTACTACTTTGAACAGTTATATGGAGTATAATGTTATAAAACATGAAAGTGTCCTTAGATTTAGTCACCCTTCAAATGCTGGAATTGAGGAGCCTGTTCTGTTCTTACTGAAGGTAAGCTAACTTTATTTTCAGCAAATGTTTTCTGTATTTCAAAACTAACCTATAAAAATATATTGTCGTTTGCATGCATGCATTTCAGTTTTGTTGTATACCCTTTTTCATTTTATATTTTATAAGATTGTCCTTCCCTGATTGTCTGTTGTCTATAAAATCAGGTTCTGATGTAGGACCCATAACTTTTTACCTGCTATTTTTATCCAGTACTCATTTGCTATGTAGGGATTATAAATTGCAATAAACCATAGTGTAATGCTTTCTAGTGTATTCAGAGCAGAGTCAGATATTAACCAATATCTCCTATTTGTTTTTCTAAGCCGTCACATAAAAGACTGCTCTTACCAAAAGATGAAAAGGTAATATTTCATTTTGGTGATAATACAAGCATTCACTTGACTGGATCTCATTTTGAAAAGTCTGGGTATGTATGAATTATAACACTAAAAATATTAGTTATGGACATTGCAGAAAAATATACCCTAATGTGAAAATAAATATGTGCTGTTCATTTATAGATGTCGTTTATATCTCTATTGATATTATGGTAAACCATATCTTTATATATGCTATCTATATTACATTGTTGAGGTTCTTGGTCTAAAGAGCTAGACTTCTGGCAGTAGTGTAATGCAGTAATGCCACCCAAAGCATTTCATTATCGACTATTGTTTATCAGTCCAGTACAGCTGACATAAGGTAAAAGTTCTGCTGTAACCCATAGGTTTTCATAATAGTAAAGATAATACATTTTAATAAATATTTAAAATAAAAACAATAATTAAAGGGGTTTTCCCATGAGGGACATTTAGATAGACCCTGGGACCCGCACCTATCTCGAGAATGGGGCCCCCTAAAGCCTGTTCTAGCTGTTTGTGCTCACGCTACCTCTCGGCCACTTACTGATTACATGGTCGGGAGTTACGAAAACAGCGTAACTCACTGAGCTACACTGTTTCCGTAAATCCCATAGTAGTGAATACCTATAGCCTTTGCTGAAAATTAAAAATATTGTAACTATCATCTTATCAGGGGTATATAATTGTGTTTATTCTTACTTTACTATAAAATAAATTGCTTTTGAAACTGTAGCCAATAGGTACATACTATGTGAAAACAAAATAAATTGTTTGCTGATATGAAATTACTTTAACCCCTTAAGGACCAAGCCTGTTTTGGCCTTATGGACAGCTCCTTTTTTCAAATCTAACATGTGTCACTTTATATGGTAATAACATTCTTACGACATATTGTACTTTATGTTAGTGATAAAATTTGGTCGATACATTCAGTGTTCATTTATCTTAGAGACAATTTTCAAAAATTAGCATTTGCTAAATTTAAATATATCTTCTTGTAAGACAGAGAGTAATACCATGTCTACTTTCTGATGGCATCACTTTTTGAACATCCTTTTATTTTTCTAGGATGCTAGAAGGCTTATAACTTGCTTATAACATGCAGCACTGCTCCTTGTGCCGGCAACCCATTAATCTACGTGTGCTCCTGACAGAACACACAGGCATTCCCTGCTGCCCGGCATCTCCCAGTACAGGCTGCTAATAGTAGCCTTAGTACTGGGGGAAAACATCGGGTTGGATCACAGCCGTGATCCCCGCCGATTAACCCCTTAAATGCGGCAGTCAATAGTGACCGCCACAGTTAAGTTGTTACAACAACATCGGCACCCGGCATAGCTATTGCGGGTGCCGATGGTTACTATGGAAACCCTAGGCCTAACAAAGGCCTCCGGTCTGCCATCTACGGAAGGAAAATATGCCGCCTGTCAATGTGAAATTGACAGGTATGGTACCCTGTAATACATAAGTATTTCTGGGTATTATAACAACGATCCAACAGTTGGATCTTCAAGTCCCTAGTGGGACTAAAAAAAGTTGAAAAAAAAATGGACAAAAATAAAAAAGTAAAAGTTCAAAGTAATAAAATTAAAGAGTCGCCCTTTTTCCCTTATAAAGTCCTTTATTATTAACAAAAAATAAATAAACTATGCATAATTGGTATCACCACGTCTGTAACGGCCTGAATTATAAAAATATAATGTAATTTATCCCGCACGGTGACCGCCATAAAAAAATAATTTAAAAAACGATACTAGACTCACTATTTTAAGTCACTTCAGCTCCCAAAAAAATTTAATAAACAGGGATCCAAAAGTCGCATGTACCCAAACATGGTACCAATAAAAACTACAATTTGTTCTGCAAAAACAAGCCCTCACATAGCTTTCTTGATGGAAAAATAAAAAAGTTATGGCTCTTAGAATATGGCGACACAAAAATGAAATAATATTTTTAAAACCGTGATTTTATCGTGCAAACACCGTAATCATAAAAACTTATGTACATATGGTATCGCCGTAATCACATTGACCCACAGAATAAATGAAATATGTCATTTATAGCACACAGTGAACTCCGTAAAACAAAATAATAAAAAACAATAGAAGTTTTCACGGCCTAATTACACTAAATTCAGCAAAAAACCTGTGGGATCAAAATGCTCACTATACCCCTAGATAAATTCTTTTTAGGGCTGTAGTTTTCCAAATGGGGTCACTTCTGTGGGGTTTCCACTGTTTTGGTCCCTCAGCGGCTTTGCAAATGTGACATGACACCCGACAACCAATCCAGAAAACTTGAGCTCCAAAAGCCAAATAGCGCTCCTTCCCTTCTGCCGTGTATCCAAACAGCCGTTTATTACCACATATTGGGTATTGCCGTAATCAGGAGATTAATTGCTTTATAAATTTTGGGGAGCTTTTTCTTCTTTATGCCTTGTAAAAATTGATAATTTCTACGTTTTAATGGAAAAAATTTAGATTTTAAATTTTACGGACTAATTCCACTAAATTCAGCAAAATACCTGTGGGTTAAAATCCTCCTTATACCACTCTATAAATTCCTTGAGGTGTGTAGTTTACCAAATGGTGCATTTTTGGGAGAGTTTCTATGGTTTTGGCCCCACAAGACCTCTTCAAACCTGACATGGTGCCTAAAATATATTCTAATAAAAAGGAGGCCCCAAAATCCACTAGGTGCTCATTTGCTTCTGTGTCCTGTGTTTCAGTCCATTACCAAACTAGCGCCACATATGGGATATTTCTTAAAACTGCAGAATCTGGGCAATAAATATTGAGTTGCATTTCTTGGGTAAAACCTTTTGTGTTAGGGTATGTTCACACGCACTGTTTTCAGACGTAATTCGGGCGTTTTACGCCTCAAATTACGCCTCAAAAAACGGCTCCATCTGCTCATTGCTTTCGATGGGTTTTACGATGTTCTGTTCCCACGAGGTATAATTTTATGCTTCGCTGTCAAAAGACGGCGCGTCAAAGAGGGGCAGGTCACTTCTTGGGACGTTTTTGGAGCTGTTTTTCATAGACTCCATTGAAAACAGCTCCGTATTTTCAGATGTTTTTGACTCAGCGTGTGAACATACTCTTACAGAAAAAAATGGAATAAAATGGATTTTATGACAAGAAAAATTAGTTTGTACATTTCACCTCTACTTTGCTTTAATTCCTGTGAAACACCTAAAGGGTTTAGAAACTTTCTAAATGCTGTTTTGAAAACTTTGAGGGTTGCAGTTTTTAAAATTGGGTGACATATCGGGGTTTCTAATATATAAGGCCCTCAAACCCACTTCAGAAGTGAACTGGTACCTATAAAAATAGGTTTTGGAAATTTTCTTGAAAATGTGAGAAATTGCTGCAAAAGTTCTAAGCCTTGCAATGTCCTAGAAAAATAAAAGTATGTTCAAAAAATGATGCAAATCTTAAGTAGACATATGGGCAATGTTAGATTAGTAACTATGCTGTGTAGTTAATAAAAATCGTGTGCGTTCTAAAATCCAAAACAGGCTCAGTCCTGAAGGGGTTAACCCCTTAGTGACCAGCCTATTTTAGAGATTCCCTCCCACATTTACAGCAGCTGTGTGTCAGGTTGCTTTGCCTTATTCATCTTGCTGTAATTCTGGGAAGTGCTCCCCCTTGTGGCCAACATTGGAAAACATGGCAAATTATTATTTAATTTGTAATACTTTCCACCATATGGAAAAAAAAAAAAATACAGCAAAAAACTTAAAAAATATAATAGAAATAAGTAACGACACTTTAAAAAAAAGGTTTAATTCGCGACACATTCCCTTTAATGACAAGCCATTTTTTACGTTTTTCCATCGTCACATTCCAAGAGCTATAACTCTTATATTTTTGCGTCGGCATAGCTGTATAAGGTCTTGTTTTTTGCGGGACAAGTTGTAATTTTTAATAGCACCATTTTGGGTACATAGAATTTATTGATTAACTTTTATTAACTTTTTTTCGGGGGGAATAGAAAAAAACCTGCAATTTCGCCACACTTTTTTGCATCCTAAATTTACACCGTTTACCGTGCGGTAAAAATAACACAATAACTTTATTCAGTGGGTTGTTGTGATTGCAACGATACCAAATTTGTAGAGTTTTTGTATGTTTTACTACTTTTACACAGTGAAAACACTTTTTTTTCAAAATTATTTGTTTTTGTGTCTCTATATTTGAAGAGCCATAACTTTTTTATTTTTTCGCCGATGCAATTGTATGAGGGCTTTTTTTTTGCGGGACGAGTTGTAGTTTTTATCGGTACCATTTTGGAGTAGATGCGACTTTTTGATCACTTTTTATCACATTTTTTTTAAGGCAGGATTCACAGAAAGCAGCAATTTTTGCATAGTTTTTTTATTTTATTTTTTACGACTTTCACGTTGCGGGTTAACTTATGTAATAACTTTATAGTCAGGGTCGTGGCAATACCAAATATGTGTAACTTTTTTAAATTTATTTCATTTTGTTAATAATAAAGTTTGTAAGGGAGAAAAGTGGGTTTTTAATTTTTTTTTCACTTTTTTTTTTTTTACTTTTTATTAAACTTTTTTTTTACTTTTTTACTAGTCCCACTAGGGGACTTCAATATGCTATCATCCGATAACATTTATAATACACTGCAATACTTCTGTATTGCAGTGTATTATGCCTGTCCATTTAAAATGGACAGGCTTCTGCTAGGTCATGGGGCGGTCACTAACGGGTTAAGCAACAATTTCTCTCATTTTCAAGAAAAAGGACCAGTTCAGTTGAGATGTAGCTTTAAGGGGTCTTTGTATTAACAACCCCCATTAATCACCCCATTTTAAAAACTCCCTAGTTTTGCACCCCTCAAAGTATTCAAAACAGCATATAGAAAGTTTCTTAACCCTTTAGGTATTATACAGCGTGAAGGTGAAATTTAGAAATGTTATTTTTTTTGCAGAAATTACATTTTAATCCTTTTTTTTTCCTGTAACAGAAGGTTTTACCAGAGAAACACAACTCAATATTTATAGCCCAGATTCAGCAGTTTTTAGAAATATCCCACATGTGGCCCTAGTGCTACTGGACTGAAACACAGGCCTCAGAAGCAAAGGAGTACCTAGTGAATTTTGGGGCCTCCTTTTTATTGGATTATATGGTATTTTAGGTAACATGTCGGATTTGAAGACCTCTTGCGGTGCTAAAACGTAGGAAACACCCCCGAAAATACACAATTTTGTAAACTAAACCACCAAGAAACTTATTTAGGGGTATAGTGAGCATTTTGACACATCAGTGTTTTTTTGATGAATTTATTAAAATTTTAATTTTTTTAATAAAATGTAGTTTTAGCTAGTAAAGGAGAAAAAGCACCCCGACGTTTGTAAAGCAATTTCTCCCGAGTACGCAAATACAGCAAATGTGGTCATAAACTGCTGTTTAGACACAAGGCAGGGTTTAGAAGTGAAGAAGCGCCGTTTGGCTTTTGAAGCTCAAATTTTGGTGGAATGGTTTTCGGGTGCCATGTCACATTTGCAAAGCCACTGTGGGACCGAAACAGTGGTAACCCCCCAGAAATGACTCCATTTGGGCAAGTACACCCATCTATGAATTCGCCGAAGGGATATAGTGAGCATTTAGTCCCCACAGGTATTTTACTGAATGTATTTGAATTAAAAATCTATATTTTTTCAATAAAACGTAGTCTTAGTTCAGATTTTTTTGTTTTCACAAGGGTTAAGAAAAAACACTCTAAAATTTCCAAAAAAGCAATTTCGCACAAGTACGCCAATACTCCATATGTGGTCAGAAAATGCTGTTTAGATACATGGCAGGGCTCAGAACGGAAAGAGCGCCATTTGGATTTTGAAGCTGACATTTTTTGCTAGAATGTTTTTTGGTGCCATGTTGCATTGTCAAAACCCCATAGGCAACAAAACAGTGAAAACCACGCAAAAGTGACTCCATTTGGGAAACTAAACCCCTCAGGGAACATAGCTAGGAGTATAGTAAGCATTCATACCCCACAGGTTTTTTTTGCAGAATTTATAGGAATTAGGCTGTGAAAAAGAAAATTTTTAGTTTTTCCACTGTGTAGAATATTTTCATTTTCAAAAGTGATAAAAGAAAAAAGCACCCAAACGTTTGTAAAGTAAATTCACTCGAGTATGGAAATACCCCATATATAGTCATAAACTGCTGTTTGAACACATGGCAGGGCTCAGAAGCGAAGGAGCTCTGTTTGGCATGAAGATTTTGCTGGATTGATTTTTGGGTGCCATGTTACATTTGCAGAGCCCCTGATGTACCAGTACAGTCGAAACCCCAGAGAAGTGACCCCATTTTGGAAACTACAACACTCAAGGCATTTGTCATTTGCCTGGACATATGACAGGGCTCAGGAGTGAAAGAGCACCATGGACATTTGAGGCTTATTTTGCTGATTTTCACATCAGTGTCCCACAATTGCAGTGATCGGAGGGCAAATAGTAAAAAACAAACCTCCATGAAGTGACTCCATTTTAGAAACTACACGCCTCAAGGCATTTATCAAGGGGTGTAGTGAGTATTTTAACTCAAAAGGTGTTTTTTACCAAAAATAAATGTACAGCTAATGGTGCAGAACTTTAAATTTTCCACTGATATGCCATTTTAGTGCACAATATGTTGTTCCCAGTTTGTGCCACTGAAGACAAATACCTCATAAACTGTTAGGCTGGGTTCACACGACCATGTTACGTCCGTAATGTACGGAACGTATTTCGGCTGGAAGACCCGGACCGAACACAGTGCAGGGAGCCGGGCTCCTAGCATCATAGTGATGTACGATGCTAGGAGTCCCTGCCTCGCTGCAGGACAACTGTCCCGTACTGTAATCATGATTACAGTACGGGACAGTAGTTCCACGCAGAGGCAGGGACTCCTAGCGTCGTACATCACTATGATGCTAGGAGCCCGGCTCCCTGCACTGTGTTCGGTCCGGGTCTTCCAGCCGAAATACGTTCCGTACATTACGGACGTAACATGGTCGTGTGAACACAGCCTCAAGCAGGTTATCCGAGATATGGGAATGCCATGTATGTGGATGTAAACTGTTGTTTGGGCACACTGTAAGGCTCAGAAGGGAGGGAGCGCTTTTTGCTTGGTAGTAGTTGTGTTTGGGGGTTTACTGGTATTTCAGTTTATAATGTGGGGGAATATGTAAGGTGGGCAGAGTACATGAGGGCATAATAAGGTGGTATAATAATGGGGTAAATAAATAATAATCTTTTCTGAGATCCAGACCTGTTTTTTTGTTTTTTTTCCGACAGCTATGTGGAGGCTTATTTTTTTGCAGGATAAGCTGTCGATTTAATTGGTACCAATTTGGGGGTACATGCGACTTTTTGATTACTTTTTATTTTATTTTTTGGGAGGCATGGTGAACAAAAACCAGCAATTCTAGTATTGTTTGTTAGTCTTTTTTTTTTAATGCGTTTACTGTGCACTATAAATTAAATAATAACTTTATTCTGCCGGTCCATACGATTACGGCCATACAAAATGTGACGTAATCTGAAGTGGATCGTACATTGATTAATGAAGCCTCTGCAAGCCCTAGGATCCCCGTCGTAGTGAGGCAGTAAAGGCAGCAAAATTGTAGATCCAGGGCAGGCAGGAGTGTTAACAGGGAGTGGAAGAGCAGCAGCATCCAGAGGAGGCGCTGTAGGATGATCCAAACAATTGATGAACGAATTTACTGCTTGAAGGAGCTGAACCTGGCGTGCACGCAGGTCATACATGTCCGTTTGCATCACCTGGAATGCCGTCTTAGCCTGACCAGCTGGGTCCATAGCCTGAGCGTACTGTCACGATCCTTGGGTATGTGAACCCATTAGGCCACTCCGCCGTAGCGGAGTGGCAGCTGGACAAACAACAGTCTATGCAAAGTTTATGCAGAGTCTCTAGCACAATAGTACCTGTAAGAGTCCAGACAGACCCAAAGTGTAGCAGACGGTTTGGCACAGATGGAGCTTGGTATGGCAGATGATACCAAACATGGCAGATGACACCAGACGTGGCAGATAACAGATAACAACACGACTCCAACACTAGCCGCAACTCAGGAACAAGCACAGTTACGGGATACTGGATACAGGTAGTAGGATACGGGAACAGTGGGAGCAGGGAATACAACAACAACGTTCAGGCAAGGAGTGGATGGGTGGAGCCCTTTATATAGTCCAGGGTGATCTGGGGATTGGCTAGGGAACTTTTATTATGCGGGTGCGCTGGCCCTTTATGCCCGTGGATGAGCGATTAGGAGATTAGGAGACAGTTCAGGACAGGATGGCCGTGCAAGCTGTCGTCTCCTAGGAGGGAGATAATGGCAGGTAGCCAGAAGTGTGCGGTCGTGGCCATCAGAAGGAGAGGGACAGTGGCGGTCCGTGATCGCATCAGTTACAAAATGTATATTGTTTTTTTTAGGTTTTACAGCATTTGCACCAGTGGCGGAGACAGACTGCTGAGGGCCCCTGTGCAAAAAAATACTTATAACCTCCTTATGTCTCTTACAAACTATCAGTATTTGTTAGCCATAACATTCATTAGCTCAGACATATGCATGCAATCTGTTAGACAGAAGAAGGCTACTTCAAGGTGATGTTGAGCCCCCTTACCTACTGAGCCCCTGTGAAGCTGCACAGGTTTCCCCAATGGTATGTCCGCCCCTGATTTTCATAATAAAATCACTTTTAAAAAACAAAACAAAAAAAAACACATTTATCTTTTATGTTGCCATATTCTAAGAGCCATAACTTTTTTTTTCCCATCAAGAAACCTGTGAGAATCTGTGGACTTGTTCTTTGTGTGACAGGCTGTAGTTTTTATGGTTGTGTTCAGATAGCACCGGTATCTTTGGGTGCTCGAGGTAGGGTCCCAACCCGGATGTAGGTTAAGAATTGTAGTCGGCACACCTTGCTTGTGTTTCAAAAATTATATTTATTTGATTCTCAGGATAAATGCCAGAGGCTTTATGTGCTCTCAGGATAAATGCCAGAGGCTTTATGTTTAACGTCAACATTTCGTCGGGTCTTTTAAAGGGACCACCACCTGGAGAGGCGCTCAATGACCGTACTCATGATTACACAATCATGGGTTCCATAAAGACATGTGCACCCCTTGCTTCCACTATTGCTACTCCACCACAATAAGCTCTGCTCTACCATCCCGCTGTATTCATATTTATGCCTTAACAGGTTACGTAGATCATCATTGACATATGGTACCCTGCCTATCCAATATGCTCACGAAATTATACATACCTGAATGTATACGACTACCTAGAACATCAGCTATCTCCCTATAGTCATCTGGCGCTCCCCCCAGTGTGGTGACTGTACCTGGGATATATGCAACTGTTTCCTTCTATTGTTTTTAATCTTCATGTCAATTTCATAGCCTTATTTTTGCAAAGAAAAACTATGTTAAAATTGACCCAGTTATATATTCTATACTACATCTAGTGTATATATGACATATTATGTGATGTTATGATGTGAATTATGTGACAGCTCTCCAAACTCATGATATGCTATAATTATATGTACATATTTTTCTAGTGCCCGACGAAAGTCTTACGACCGAAACGTTGACGTTGCACATAAAGCTTCTGGCTTTTATCCTGAGAGCACATAAAGCCTCTGGCATTTATCCTGAGAATCAAATAAATATAATTTTTGAAACACAAGCAAGGTGTGCCGACTACAATTCTTAGACTGTAGTTTTTATTAGTAGAATTTTGGGGTATATGCGACTCTTCGATCACTTTTTATTTTTACATAGTTGCTCAGTTACATAGTTGATAAGGTTGAAAAAAAAGACACAGGTCTATCAAGTCTAACCTATAATCTTACATTGCTAGTCCAGAGGAAAGCAAAACCCCATCAGGTTAATGCCAATTGCCCCAGGGAAAAAATTCCTCCCTGACTCCAAATATTGAAATCATAATAAATCCCTGGATCAACGTCCCATCTACAGAATCTAGTATTCATAACCTGTAATATTATATTTTTCAAGAAAGGCATCAAGGCACTTCTTGAACTTGTTCAATGAATCAACCATCACAATATCCTGTGGCAGAGAGTTCCATAATCTCACTGCTCACACAATAAAGAATCCCCGTCTTCAGGGGTGAACCTAGCCTGTCTGCCGCCTGAGGCGAACTATAAAAAGGCGCCCCCCCCCAAATCTATCGGAGTTTTCTCATTCCTAGCTTTACACATCGAACACGCAATATATAAATTTTTTAAATAGGAAAGCATTTGATGTTTATTTTTTAGGCCCTGTTCACATGGAGTATTTTGACGAGTTTTTGGGCACGGAAACTGCTCCGCAAAACTCGTCAAATACCGGCCGAAAATGCCTCCCGAGAAAGAAGGGACATGCCCTATCTTCGCGCGTTTACGCCTCTGACCTCCCATTGACATCAATGGGAGGAAGAGAAAGGCTATTTCGCTGAGTTTTTTGCCCGTAGCACTCAATGGCCGCGAGCGAAAAACGCGGTGAAAATCGCGGCAAACGACGTGTAGGAAGGACAAAATTTGCCTCGAAATCCCAAACAGAATTTTGAGGCAGAATTTTCCTCCTGCAAAAAACTCCTGCAAAAGCCTTAAAGTGCTGTTTGAAGTATGGAAAATATTGAAAGAATTATTCTTACTGCCAATCAGTGCAGTGCAAATAGTACAGTCTGCACTGCACTGCCCCATATCTCTCCTCGGCAGCCACTCTAATTTGCGGCGTCACTCTCTGCAATTAAATTCAGACCGGTCCAGGACGGATCGCACTTAGCGCTGTTTTGAAGCGGCTCGTCCTGGGCCGGTTTCGTTGCTCTACCTGCTGTATTGTTGTGGTCTGCCTGTGCTGGCTTGATGCCAGTGGTGGATTAATATGATCTTTGGCCCTGGGCTGTACACAAGTTATGGGCCCACATACCACACGTAAGTATCACCTACATGTCAAAGTGCATCACATGCCACGCTGCAGACTGTCTCTTAGCCTGATCATCTGCTGCCACACTCACACTTCCCCACAGCCCACACCACAATAATTTACATAGATTGTAAGCCCAACATTACCAATAATACCCCCGTACTGTTACTGAATAATACCCCCATACTGTTACTGAATAATACCTCCATACTGTTATTGAATAATACCCCATACTGTTACTGAATAATATCCCATACTGTTACTGAATAATACCTCCATACTGTTACCGAATAATACCTCCATACTGTTACTGAATAATACCTCCATACTGATACTGAATAATACCCCCATACTGTTACTGAATAATACCCCCATACTGTTACTGAATAATACCCCCATACTGTTACTGAATAATACCCCCATACTGTTACTGAATAATACCTCCATACTGATACTGAATAATAACCCCATACTGTTACTGAACAATACCCCATACTGTTACTGAATACCCCCATACTGTTACTGAATAATACCCCATACTGTTACTGAATAATACCCCCATACTGTTACTGAATAATACCCCCATACTGTTACTGCATAATACCCCCATACTGTTACTGAATAATACCCCCATACTGACACTGAATAATACCCCCATTCAGTTACTGAATAATACCTCCATACTGTTACTGAATAATATCCCCATACAGTTACTGAATAATACCCCCATACTGTTACTGAATAATACCCCATACTGTTGCTGAATAATACCGCCACACCATAACCACATAGTGACTGAATAATACCTCCATATTGTTACTGAATAATACCACCACACCATAACCACATAGTGATTGAATAATACACCCATACTGTTACTGAATAATACCCCCATACTGTTACTGAATAATATCCCCATACAGTTACTGAATAATATCCCCATACAGTTACTGAATAATACCCCCATACTGTTACTGAATAATACCCCCATACCGTTACTGAATAATACCCCCATACCGTTACTGAATAATACCCCCATACTGTTACTGAATAATACCCCCATACTGTTACTGAATAATATCCCCATACTGTTACTGAATAATACCCCCATACTGTTACTGAATAATACCTCCATACTGTTACTGAATAATACCCCCATACTGTTACTGAATAATACCCCCATACGGTTACTGAATAATACCCCCATACTGTTACTGAATAATACCCCCATACTGTTACTGAATAATACCCCCATACTGTTACTGAATAATACTTCCATACGGTTACTGAATAAAACTACCAAACCATGATCACATATTACTACAACATAGTGTCAGGAAAAAACCCACCATACTGTTCGTGAATAAATCACACTATATATAGACCAATATTACCACCATATAGTGACCTTATAGAGGTAGATGCCAGTTATACACAAGATATCTGCAGACCATATAAGTGATTACAGTATAGTTATATCGAGTGACTATTGTGGCAAATTTAAGTTTTTTACATTTTTATACTGCTTTTTTTTGGTAGGTTCCGCTGGAGCGTTTGGACTACGTCATAGATTCATTGGACTACTCCGATGATCTACTTTTTAAAAAAAAATAAAATGGTGAAAGAGGGTTGCAAGGGGAAGTTTAGATTTCAATAAAAGTTTTTCTTATGTCTGTTTTTTTTAATACTTTATTATGGCCTTGGTAATGGCTGTTGTCTGATTGGGAGCGTCCATTACTAAGAAGCGGCTTAGTGTTAGCCAGTAAAAAGGCTATCACTAACCCCTATTATTACCCCGGTTCTCACTACCGCGAGAGGAGTACGATCCAGTACCCGACCATCTGAAGCGACGGTTTTACCAGGCTGGGAAGGGATAAAAAAACGTGGCCCTTCCCACCCTGGGGATGCTAGGCTGCAGCTGCTGTATTGTATCTGGATGGTTGTGAAAAATAGCGGGAACCCCACGTCTTTTAAAAAAAAAAAATAATAGAAAAAAAATTACGTGAGATCCCCTCCATTTTTCAGAACCAGCCAGATACAATAAAGCAGCAGCAGCCTAGCATTACCAGGGTGGGAAGGGCCATGGTTTTTGGCCATTCCGAGCCTGATAGTACCAGCCTGCGGCCACCACAGTACCCGCCCTTCTCTTCAGACGGTCGGGTGCTGGATCGTACCCAGCTCTTCCCAGTACTCCTGGTGGCGGTGGGTACCGGGGTAATAATAGGGGTTAGTGCTAGCCTTATTACTGGCTAACACTAAGCCCCTTCTTAGTAATGGACGCTCTCAATCAGACAGCAGCCATTATTAAGGCGGTAATGAAGTATTAAAAAACAGAGACATAAAGAAATGTATTTTATTGAAATGACAACTCTTCCACAGAATCCACTTTAACCATTTTATTAAAAAAATAAAAATAAAGCTTAAATCAGCGAAGTAGTCCAACGAATCTACGACGTAGTCCAAATGGTCCAGCGGAACCTGCAAAACAAAAATGAGCAGTATGAAAAATAAAAATAAAGTTGGCTGTCCCCACAGACGTACAAACATATGAATAAATAGCTACCTTCGGAAACATATTAAAATAATTCGAAAAATTAGGCCCATAAAATAAAACATATCAAATTAAAAAAACTAATTATAACACCTTTCTTTTAAAGAGAACCTTTCACCTCCCCATACATGTACAGCTGAGTGCAGCATGTAATGGGGAGGGCTGCACAAACTCTGGGGCACTTTACATTTTTTTCTTAGCCTCCTTCTTTATTTAGATATCGGTGCTGTAATATTTGGCGCCCGATATTTAAATAACCCCATGAACTGTCAATGGGGAGGTAATTGGCAAGGGGGCGTGTAATATCGCTGTGACACTGTCCAATCAGCTACGGTCAGCGTTACAGCAAGAGCTGGAGAGAGAGCGTGTGCGCGCAGCTCCGCCACCACTAAGGAACACAAGAGGAGAAAAAGAGTGCAAATTCTTCTTCTTCTGTTCCATGGCATCGGAGCTGTGCGCGCACGCACGCTCTCACTCTTTAGCTCTCGGCAGACAAGGACGACAAGACTGATCTCTCACCTGAGATCACAGTCTTGTACTTGCCTGCCGAGAGCTGAAGAGTGAGAGCGTGCGTGCGCACATGATCTCCTCTCTCCAGCTCATGCTGTTGACATTGTCTGTAGCGGATTGTGTCACAGCGATGTTACACGTCCCCTTGCCAATTACCGCCCCATTGGCAGTTCATGGGGTTATTTAAATATCGGGCGCCAAACATTACGGCACCGATATCTAAGTAAGGACAGAGGGTAAGAAAAAATATATAAAGTGCCCCAGAGTTTGTGCAGCCCTGACCATTACATGCTGCACTCAAATGCAAATCTGTAGTCAGGTGAAAGATTCTCTTTAAAGTGTAACAACATTTTAAAAAACTTTTGACATGTCAGAAGTTTTGATCAGTGGGGTCCGAACACTGAGACCCCCCACTAGTCGCTAAAACGAAGCAGCAGAAGTGCTCGGGTGAGCGGTGTGCCGCTTCAATTCTGTTTGGCTTTCCTTGGAGCAGTACACCGCTCACTCGGCTGAAAGTCGATCATAAATGAAGCAGCACAGCGCTCACCCGAGCACTTCTGCTGCTTCGTTTTAGTGCTCGGTCCCCCACCGATGAAAACTTCGGACATGTCACTATGATATATAAAGATATCTATTAATGCGATTGGTGCAAATTTTAATTACTTTTTATTGAAAATGATTTGTACTTTTTAAGATACAGCTGCTTTGTATCCTGTATACAGAGCAGCTGTATATAGCGCTGACACCTGAATGCATTAGGTCGCCTATTACTGATCACATCTAAGTTATGAACTTAGATGTGATCGGTAACAGCTCGATCCTGCAGGACTCGCTGACACTGAATCAGTCAGTCCCGCTGACCTGACGGATACAGCGCTATATACATTATATAATATATTTATTTTAATTAGCGGGGGCAGGATTATGGGGAAGGATTAGGGCCTGTTCACATCAGCGTTGGCTTTCCTTTCCGGGGTTCCGTGGGAGGTTTCCGTCAGGTGAACCCTGCAACGGAAAGTCAAACTGAAACTACAGCTTCCGTTTCAGTCACCATTGAAATCAATGGTGACGGAAACATTGCTAATGGTTTCCGTTCGTCACCATTCCGGCAGGTTTCCGTTTTTGTGACGGAATCAATAGCACAGTCGACTGCGCTAATGGTGACAGAAACGGAACTGTGGTTTCAGTTTGACTTTCCGTTGCGGGGTTACCTCCGACGGAACCCCAGAACGGAAAGCCAACGCTGATGTGAACAGGCCCTAAGGCTTCTTTCACACTAGCATTAATATACGTTTACCTCTTTTCCGTCAGAGGGAGAGGATCAATACGTTAAATGGAAAGCAACGGTTCCATTAGAATTACCATTGGTTTCAATTCTTTCTGTTCGCTAAGTTTCCGTTTTTTTTTAAAGGAAACAAAAGTGCAGTCTGCAGAACTTTTATTTCCGTTCAAAAGAACGGAAACCTAGCGAACGGAGACAAACGGAAAGCAACTGATACAAAAGAATTACCATTGAAAGCAATGGTAATTCTAATGGAGCCGTTGCTTTCTGTTTAACGTATCGATCCTCTCTTCCTCTGACGGAAGAGAGGTAAACGTATATTAATGCTAGTGTGAACAAAGCCCAAAACAAGATATTAATATAAAAAAAAAAAACGCAGCTGGGATTTGAACCAGCAACCTTCCATGTGTAAGGCAGACAAGCTAACCACTACACTATAAAAGCTGTCATAGTCAATGTGTCTGAAACTGTAGTAATTGAGGATTTATTTAATGACAGGCACTATTAGTCTCTCCTGTCTCTCTGCTGCGTGTGGGTGGTGACTGGTCAGAGACTCACAGTCAGACTGAATGCCGCAGCTGCTGCATGCAGTGTGCACTGGGAGTGACTGTGAGACTCACCAGTCACAGCCCTGATTGTAGCTTTCCCACGCTAATTAAGCACAGGAAAGCTACAAAGCCAGGAGTATACTGTAAGGGGGGGGGGGGGTCTGGGCGTTTTACTAACAGCAGAGGGCTCTATAGGGGGGAATTATCCCCCCACCATAGAGCCCTGACTAGTTACTATACTGAAAGGTTAGGGGGGTCTGAGCATCTGACTGACTGCTCTAAAGGGGGGGGGGGCAGAATCCCCCCTATAGAGCTCTCTGCAGTAAGTCAGACAGACGCTCAGACCCTCCCCCACCCACACTAATCCTTCCATTATAGTGATGTGAGGGCTCTATGGGGTGGATTATTCCAGCCCCATAGAGCCCTCTGCTGTCGGTAAAATGCCCATACTCCCCCTTGCAGTATACTCACGTCATGGGTCCCGGTCCCAGCAAGGCAGGACTTACCTCGTGCTGCTCGTGCTGCTCGTCGCTCCTCCTGCAGACTTGCTCCTCTCTGGCTGCATGTGCTGTGTACAGCGTCAGAGAGGAGGAGGAGTTTTACAGACGTTCGGCTATATGCGTCTGCATGGCCCCTCCCCCCGGTCCAGTCCGTCCCGGGCTGAAAATGCCGCCCCCCCCCCGTTTGGGTAGGTGGTGCCGCCTGAGGCCGTCGGCTCACCTGGCCTCATGGCAGATGCGGCACTGCCCGTCTTTGACGGTGGTGGAACCTCCTTTCCTCTAGACGTAGAGAATGCCCCCTTGTCCTTGTTACAGGTGTAGGTGTAAAAAGATCATTAGAAATATCTCTGTACTGTCCAGTTATATATTTGTACATTGTAATTAGATCGCCCCTAAGCCGTCTTTTTTCTAAATTGAATAGCCCCAGGTTGGATAACCTTTCTTGGTACTGCAATCCACCCATTCCCTTAATTACCTTGGTCGCCCTTCTTCGCACCCATTCTAGTTCAGCCATGCCCTTCTTATACACAGGTGCCCAAAATTGTACACAATACTCCATACATAGTCTGACTTGTGATTTTAAATTTGGAATTTTAAATTCGGACAGGTACAACAGTTGAAATCTCGTGTTTGCTTTACAAATGGGGATAAATCTCTTTCTCTTTTGTGATACCGCAGCCGAGAAATCTTGGAATATCTATATGCGGTTGCCCTGCACCTGCAGTTCCCTTTGTCGTCCTTAGGCTCTCAGTATTTTTCCTTCACCGACCATTTAAGATATTTTTCAATAACCTGGCGTGGTCTGACATTGCCATTACCTCTGTTACCATCTGGAGGGCCTATTCGGTGAGCTCTCTCTATGGACAGCGGGTCATTTAATAAATCCAAGTGTAATGCTGCAGGTAAGTACTTTGTCAGTTAGTCCAGATGTTGTTCCCCATCTACACTCTATGGGACTCCGACAAAGCGCAAATTGTTGCGACGATGTCTGTTCTTCGAATCCTCTACCTTGTCCCTGAGCATTGCTTTCAATGTTTGGCTGTGGGGCAATCGTCTGTTCTGCCCCTTGCAATTTCGTTTCCAGTTCCGCTATTCTCTGCATGTTACTGTGATTTGAGAAAGCGCCGAATAGATCGATGTATGGAGGACTTCAAGTCGCCTGTCAAACAGAGGGAGCAACAACTGTGAAACTTTGTCTGCTTCTAGAGCAGCCTGGAGATCATCTCTGTTGTGTGGTCCCAACGGACTATCGTTGGGGACAGAAAAGAGATCTGCTGTATTAGGTATGTCCTCCGGTGCGGTTTTATGTCTGTTATTGAATGATTTAGGCACGGCCTTGTCATGTTTGGCCTATACATTTTGTCTGTGCATCCTTGGAGATATGGAGGCATCTATTCCCAGCTTGTGGTCTGTTCTAAGCGGTCAACCGATCGACTGTTTGGTAAGTTATCTGTCCACCTGACTGAGAGAGTGAGATAGGCGGAGATTGAAATGTGGCACAGTTCACATCAGGGTTAAGTTTTTCCCCTTAGTATTATTATTCCATCTCTAGAGTTATGTTATCCTGGTCGTAACCAGAGATTCTGGTTGCCCAATAAAGGGAAGATTGTTATGGTTGTAATAAACGTTGCCAGCAGAGCAACCATTAGGTGGTAACAGTATTTCTTTTTCAGCTGTAATGCACCAGTAGGAGGTTATATCAAATATTAATCTTTGGTCAGTCATACAATGTAAAATGGATCAGTTTCTGTATAGTTTGTGGAGTACACCAGCTATATTGCAACACCAGACAATGGTGAAAGGGGCTATATGGTCGTTCGGAAATTCCTGTCTTACACCCCTCGTAGTTTCACAAGATTATATGTAGGATCAAGCTAGCTGGTAGTGCTTGGCTGCCTGCATGGATAGGGACGTGGTGCCAATAAGTGGGTAAATCTGTATTGTGTACTTATCTGCCACTGTGTGGTGTGGCGTCAATTGGCGGTGGGTTCTCCGTCTCTGCCCCAAGGTGACGAGTGCAGCTCTGTCAATCGTCGGCAGGGAAGTTTGCCTGTGGTCCACTCTTCTCCCTCCCCTGGTCCCCTCTTTTCCCTCCCCTAGTCGTTTCTACGCCTCCGTCCATTGCACGGATGAGGGCAGCGGGTTCTCGGGAATGTGGCCCAGCCACCAAGATGGTGGGTTCCGGCCATGCAGCCTTTTCAGGCTTCTCTGTGTCCACCTTTCGAACCTTGCCTTCGGCTAGACCACTACAGCAAAAGCCATTCTAGCTTTGTTTAGGGGTGATGATTAATTATCCTGACCAGGGGCTCTCACCAGGCTATGCGGCCTGTGTGCCAAGATGGTGGATCCCGGTCTTATCGCCTCACACGGTGCCTCTGTGCCCACCCTCTGTGCCGACTCCGGCAGTAAATAATTAGCTCCTGAGTTAGGTCTGTTGTGCCGCAAGCTTATAATCACGGTTTGGAGCTGTCAGTGCCGCGGATGCCTACACTAGACTCCGGATGTCGCGGCATGCTTCAGGTGCCTGTGTAAAACTTTGCCATCCTGGATGTCCCACCTACCGGAAGTCAAAGGTCTGATTGTTATACAAACCTCCAAATAACCTGTGTAGCTGTAGACATGCTAAAATTCGGGCAGCCTGAAACTGCCTCTAGGGGGAGCTTTGGGACACACTGCATACTCTTGGATAATTGAGTTTTTTGTTTAAACAGTATGCTACTAAGTTCCCCCTAAAGGTGGTTGTAGGCAGACAGAATTTTATCACTTAAAGAGGCTCTGTCACCAGATTTTGCAACCCCTATCTGCTATTGCAGCAGATAGGCGCTGCAATGTAGATTACAGTAACGTTTTTATTTTTAAAAAACGAGCATTTTTGGCCAAGTTATGACCATTTTTGTAGTTATGCAAATGAGGCTTGCAAAAGTCCAAGTGGGTGTGTTTAAAAGTAAAAGTCCAAGTGGGCGTGTATTAGGTGCGTACATCGGGGCGTTTTTAATACTTTTACTAGCTGGGCGCTCTGATGAGAAGTATTATCCACTTCTCTTCAGAACGCCCAGCTTCTGGCAGTGCAGACACAGCGTGTTCTCGAGAGATCACGCTGTGACGTCACTCACAGGTCCTACATCGTGTCAGACGAGCGAGGACACCGGCACCAGAGGCTACAGTTGATTCTGCAGCAGCATCAGCGTTTGCAGGTAAGTAGCTACATCGACTTACCTGCAAACGCCGATGCTGCTGCAGAATCAACTGAAGCCTCTGGTGCCGGTGTCCTCGCTCGTCTGACACGATGCAGGGCCTGTGAGTGACGTCACAGCGTGATCTCTCGAGAACACGGCTGTGTCTGCACTGCCAGAAGCTGGGCGTTCTGAAGAGAAGTGGATGATACTTCTCATCAGAGCGCCCAGCTAGTAAAAGTATTAAAAACGCCCCGATGTACGCACATAATACACGCCCACTTGGACTTTTACTTTTAAACACACCCACTTGGACTTTTGCAAGCCTCATTTGCATAACTACAAAAATGGTCATAACTTGGCCAAAAATGCTCGTTTATTTAAAATAAAAACGTTACTGTAATCTACATTGCAGCGCCTATCTGCTGCAATAGCAGTTAGGGGTTGCAAAATCTGGTGACAGAGCCTCTTTAACTGTCCCCTCCTGTAGATAGCGCCATACAGCCCCCACCCCCTCATGCAGGGAATTTGTAAAAAATGATTATCAAAGTTATAAAGATATATCATGTCATTAATTGGCATTTTTTTAGTATTGCACCTATTTAGATAAAAACAATCAAAATGATGTTCAAGGGTGGACATTCACTTTAACCCCTTAATGACCGGGCCTGAAAAGACCTTAATGACCAAGCCAGATTTGTTAAATCTGGTATGTCTGACTTTATCAGAGAATAACTGTGCGAAAGTTTTGAATATCCAAGTAATTCTGACATTGTTTTTTCGTCACATGTTGTACTTTATTTTAGTGGTAAAAGTAGACTGATACGACTTGCGGAAATTAATGAAAAAATAGAAAAATTGAAGAAATTTTGTAAAAATTATCATTTTTCCCTATTTTTAACTGCAATATGTCACATATGTACATACATACTGTACAATTTTTTTTATTAAATATATATTTCCATCGCTTTACTCTATTTTGGCAGCACTTTTGAAATTTTTTTTTTATTTTGAGCAATTTAGAAGACTTACAAGTTTAGTAATGATTTTATACATTTTGAAGTACATTTTGTTTTCCTGCACCAAGCCAGGTTTTCAGAGGCTCATAGGTGTCAGAATGGTGGAAACCCCCACAAGTGACACCATTTTGAAAACTACACCCCTTAAGGTATTTATTAAGGGGTGTTGTAAGTATTTTGACACCACAGTTTTTTTGTAAGACTTCATGCAAAGCAGGCGTAAAAACATATAATTTCACTTTTTTCATAAAATTATCACTTTGAAGACCGATTTCTTTGTAAAGCGACCATGAGAATGAAGAAATGCACCCCAAAATCGATCACCCTGTTTCTCCTGTTTTCAAAAATGCCCATGTTGTGACCCTAATGCGTTGCCTGGACACACGGCAGGGCCCGAAAGGAAGGGAGCAACCGGAGGCATTCAGGTCTCATTTTTGCTTGAAAATGTTTTAGGCCCCACTGTACATTTGGAGAGCTTTTGAACTACCAGAACGATAGAAACTCCCCATAAACGACCCCATTTAGAAAACTAGACACCTTAATGTATTTATCTAGGGCTGTAGTGAGTATTTTAACCCCACAGTTTTTTGCTAAATTTAATGTATAGCAGGTGAAATAAAAAAACAAAACACTTTTTATATAAAAGTATCACTTTGAAGACCGATTTCTTTGTAGAGCGACCATCAGAATGAAGAAACACACCCCAAAATCTATCACCCTGTTTCTCCTGTTTTCAAAAATGCCCACATTGTGACCCTAATGCGTTGCCTGGACACACGGCAGGACCCGAAAGGAAGAAAGCAACCGGAGGCATTCAGGTCTCATTTTTGCTTGAAAATGTTTTAGGCCCCACTGTACATTTGGAGAGGTTTTGAACTACCAGAACGATAGAAACTCCCCATAAACGACCCCATTTAGAAAACTAGACACCTTAAGGTATTTATCTAGGGGTGTAGTGAGTATTTTGACCCTACAGTTTTTTGCTAAATTTAATGTATAGCAGGTGAAATAAAAAAAACAAACAGTTTTTATATAAAAATATCACTTTGAAGACCGATTTCTTTGTAAAGCGACCATCAGAATGAAGAAAAACACCCCAAAATCTATCACCCTGTTTCTCCTGTTTTCAAAAATGCCCACATTGTGACCCTAATGCGTTGCCTGGACACACGGCAGGGCCCGAAAGGAAGGGAGCAACCGGAGGCATTCAGGTCTCATATTTTGCGTGAAAATGTTTTAGGCCCCACTGTACATTTGGAGAGGTTTTGAACTACCAGAACGATAGAAACTCCCCATAAACGACCCCATTTAGAAAACTAGACCCCTTAAGGTATTTATCTAGGGCTGTAGTGAGTATTTTGACCCCACAGTTTTTTGCTAAATTGAATGCATAGCAGGTGAAATAAAAAAAACAACACTTTTTATATAAAAGTATCACTTTGAAGACCGATTTCTTTGTAAAGCGACCATGAGAATGAAGAAACACCCCCCAAAATCTATCACCCTGTTTCTCCCATTTTCAAAAATGCCCCCATTGTGACCCTAATGCGTTGCCTGGACACACGGCAGGGCCCGAAAGGGAGGTAGCGCCCGAAGACTTTCAGGACACACATTTTGCTTGAAAATGTTTCAGGTCCCATTACACATTTATAGAGGCACTGAGCTGCCAAAAAGATAGAAACTCCCCATAAATGACCCCATTTTGAAAACTAGACCGCTTAAGGTATTCATCTAGGTGTGTACTAAGTATTTTGACCCCACAGTTTTCGCAGGAATTAATGCAAAGCAGGTGGAAAGAAAATTTTATTTCACTTTTTTTCACAAATGTGTCATTTTAAGGTCAGATTTCTTGTACAGAGGACATGAGAATAAGGGAATGCACCAGAAAATGTATCACCCTGTTTCTCCTGTGTTCAAAAATATCCCCATTGTGGCCCTAATGTGTTTCCTGGACACACGGCAGGACCCAAAAGGAAGGGAGCACCCGGAGGCTTTCAGGACACACATTTTGCTTTGAAAATGGGAGGATTCTACTTTTCTAGATTGAGAAATAGATGTCCCTAACAGTTTCTACACCCTATGACTATGTCGTGCTAAGAAAGCAGCTGTCCTGAAATCATGTCAGTCCATAGACATTATGTGTATCAACCCGCTCTGATATATAGTAAGTTAGAGTGGGAAAATGTATTAAAGTGTTGGCGGAAAAAGGCAATATATCCAAAAAAAAGGAGGAAGAATGTATCCAGCTATGTGGAAAACTAGAGCATGTTCACAGAATGAAAGAAAATTTGTAGGGCTGTAATGACTTTATTATTCAAAGTGACTGGTCATACAACGTCTCTTTAGCTCCATCAATCCCTATATAAGGGACGAATGTGCCAAGTGACGCGGTACACCATAACAAGCCCCTGCCCGGCAAGGTAGGAACCGCCATGTGCAGAAAACAACCAATCACCTGTAGAATATATAAAGGGGCAGTGTCCCACACCGTATGTATAGATACAGTAAAGGACCACTACTCCCCAAATTATGTCGCTATTTCTAGAAGTATTGTCAGGTGTAAGAGGTCCACCAAAAACCCGAACAAAACTGTAATAAAGCCCATAGTGTATTGATAAGGACAAAACAGTGACTTATGCATAGACCAGGGTTGGAAGGACAAGCGGAACAATAATATCGTGACTCACTTCGCTGTCCTCGTTTGCTGCAGACCCGACACCGTTTTTTGGGGTATTTTTGGTTAGATGTTGAAGGGATGGGGTGTAAAAAATGTTTTTCAACAAGTCGGTGTACATCCTCTGACTCATGGACTACTCTCTGGTCTGCAGATTGAAATAGGAGATCTTCAATCACTTTCTCCTGAAATTCAAAGAATGTCGCCCTGCCCGCTGATTTTTTGTACAGGACAAATGCGTTCTGCATCGCAACTTGAATCCCTTGAAGCGACACTTTCGCTGTCGCTTTCAAGTAAGGCTGGGTTCACACGACCTATTTTCAGACGTAAACGAGGCGTATTATGCCTCGTTTTACGTCTGAAAATAGGGCTACAATATGTCGGCAAACATCTGCCAATTAATTTGAATGGGTTTGCCGACGTACTGTGCAGACAACCTGTCATTTACGCGTCATCGTTTGACAGCTGTCAAACGACGACGCGTAAAAATACAGCCTCGTCAAAAGAAGTGCAGGACTCTTCTTTGGACGTTTTTGGAGCCGTTTTCTCATAGACTCCAATGAAAACAGCTCCAAAAACGGACATAAAAAATGCAGCAAAAACGCAGCGAAAACCGTGAGTTGCTCAAAAAATGTCTGAAAATCAGGGTCTGTTTTCCCTTGAAAACAGCTCCGTATTTTCAGACGTTTTTGGTCACTACGTGTGCACATACCCTAAAAGCTCAACTTCAGATGCAGAATCCGTATCTGAGCATAGCATCTGATAGGCTTCCTCAACGCTGTATCTTCTGGCAGCCATAATGATAATACAGTCTAAACCGCAAATAATAAATGGAACATGTTCTATTTTTCTATTTTACGGGCCGTGCTGCTATACTTTATAATGACAGCACGGCTCGCAAAAGCGGCCGGCTGCCCGCGGCCGGCCGTGCCCGGCCGTGCTCGTAATTACGAGCACAGTCGTGTGCATGAAGCCTAATCAACTAAGAACACTAAAAGAATTAAACTTTTTTTTTTTTTTAATTTTTTTTAATTTTATATTTTTTTCAAACCTAAACCTAAACCCTACGCCTAAAACAAACCGTAAACCCAAGGCCAGAACAGCACCCTACGCCGTCTAAGGCCCCATGCACATGAACGTGTTTTTGCGGCCGCAATTCCCCCGAAAAGCCATGGGAGAATTGCGGCCCCATTCTTTTCTATGGGGCCATGCACACGACCGTAGTTTTTGCGGTCCTTGAAAACAATGGTGGCGGCCATGTGCATGTCCCGCGATTTGCGGGCGGCCTGCGGCGGACAGTCCGCAGCCGGCCGACCCGAAAATCACGGCCGTGCACACGGCTACGGTCGTGTGCATGAGGCCTAACAGCGTACACGCCGTCTAACAGCGTACCCTAAAAAGAAAGTAGTTTATAGTACGATTCTTAGTATATACAGTAAATATATATATATATATATATATATATATATATATATATATATATATGTATATACTATAAAATAATGAAAAAAATGTGTTTTTTTTAAAATAAACTGTGTAAGGGACAAGTGATTTTGTGTGGGGACACTGACACACTTGTATCTGTTTCTCTCCACAGCTAGAACAGTGAGGAGAAACAGATACATGTTTTTACTTTTATTTTACAGTAGTGATCACTATGATTGGATCTCATAGTGATCACAAAAGATCAGGAACCAATACTATTGGCTCCTGATTACTGCTCTAAGAACAGAGCTGCTAACAACAGCTCGTTCTTAGAGCAGGAGCTGTCATTTAGACACTCCCGGCGGCTCTGTACGCAGTAACAGCATGTGACCGCTGTGATTGGCTGTCACATCGGTCACGTGCTGTTACGACGAAATCGGCAGGTCCTGATGGCTGCACTAAGAACCGGACCTGTTACTTACAGCCGGTTTTTAGTGCAGATGTCACCAGGATGCCGATAAACCCCCTCTACTACAGCGACGCCAAAAGGCGTCGCTGTAGACTGAGTACATGCACCGCCTGACGTCAAAAGACGGTGGGCGGTCGTTAAGGGGTTAAGAGAAATTCCACACAATGCAGTACTGGTGTTGCACCATTTCTGCAATGAAAAATAAAATCTTTGCAAAAAAATAAATCTAAATACATGTGATTTTTGTTGTGCCATGATCGCAGTTTAGGAATTATAATGACTAAACTGCAATTATAGGAAATTATATGAAAATATAAGTAGAGTTATTTTCTGACAAAATTTATTACCTTTCAAAATGGAACTTTGTTCTTAAAAGCTACAGTATGTACACACTTTCACAGATTTCTTTTATTATAAATTTGCTTCTTAAATGCAAATTTATAAAAATATCTTAAATAAAATTGTACTATCAATTTGCTGTATAGACTGTGTAACTCCATCATATAGCTGTCTGTGTTGCTGCCTCTGACTTTAAATGGCCATACATATTAGCAGGGGCGTAACTTGGAGAGACTGGGCCCCATAGCAAACTTTTGACTGGGCCCCCCTCCACTTGGTGCCATACACAGCCCCCCTTGTAGATAGTGCCCCCTGTAGATTCTGCCACACAGCGCCCCCTAGTAGATAGTGCCCCCTGTAGATAGTGGCATACAGCCCCCCTGTAGATTGTGCTATAGAGCCCCCCTGTAGATAGTGTCACACCTTCTTGTATATAGCGCCCCTACCTCCCCCTTGTAGATAGTGCCATACAGCCCTTCTGTAGATAGCGCTATACAGCCCCCTGTAGATATCTCTATATAGCCCCCCTGTATATATTACCATACATCCCCCCTGTATATAGTGCCATACAGCCCCCTGTAGATAGCGTCATACAGCACCCTCCTGTAGATAGTGCCATACAGCCCCCCTGTAGATAGTGCCATACAGCCCCCCTCCTGTAGATAGCACCATACAGCCCCCCTCCTGTACATAGCTGCATACAGCCCCCCTCCTGTAGATAGCATCATACAGCCCACCCTGTAGATAGCACCATACAGCCCCCTCCTTGTAGATAGTGCCATACAGCCCCCTCATTGTAGATTGTACCATACAGCCCCCCTCCTGTAGATAGCGCCATACAGCCACCCAGTAGATCGCTCCATACAGCCCCCTCCCTATAGATAGCACCATACAGCCCCCTCCCTGTAGATAGTGCTGGACAATGCCCTCCCTGTAGATAGCACCATACAGCCCCAACCCCCCCCAAAAAAAACACAAAAAAAACAGCCTGTAGCCTAGTTAAAGTGGTTGTCCCACAAAACACATGTATCCCCTATCCTATAGGGGATACATGTGTGGTCGCTGGGGGTCCGACACCTGGGACCCCCAACGAAAAGAAGAACGGGGGACTGCACTCTCTACGGGATCCAGCTGAGGAGAGTGGAAGTGAGCTCTGGCGTCTCCTGAGGAGGAGACTGGGGCCAGCGCTCGCCGACTCGTGGCTGCGGCTGTCAGGCGGAGAGTGGAACTGACAGCCTGCTGCCACGGACATGCCAGTATTCCCCCTCTTACGCCCCCTCTTCTTGGGACCAGTGCGAGAGAGAAACTTCTTCAGAAGAGTAGGAGCATTGAGGTTCTCCTCTGGCTCCAGGGACCTCTCTTCTGGACCAAACCCCCTCAAATCCACCAAATAAAAAGGGTCCAAGGAACCTGGGAGCAAACTTGCATGACGGCACCCTCAGTGAAATGTTCCTGGAGGACAGCCAGAACTTTGTGCCAGGAGGAAACTGTGGAGGTTCTCTTCTCCTTGTGTCCGCCTTCCATTTCATACGGTCAACCGCCAGCAGGATGGAGGGTCGAGTCTGCTGTCAGATCTGCAGAAAGTCCCGAAAGGACGTGTCAGCAGCTGGTACCTCGGACGTATCAGGAACCGGGAGAGGTATTCGTGGGTGTTGGCCAAGGACAATGAAGAACGGTGTGTTCCTTGTGGACTCGCTGGTATGATTGTTAAAAGAGAACTCAGCCCACGGAAGCAACCAGTCATCATGCTGCTTAGAGACTAAATAGCGTAGGTAGTTCTCCAAGATCTGATTGATCCTCTCGACCTGACTATTGGACTGAGGATGGTATGCCGAGGAAAAGTCCAACTTCACACCTATGAGTCCGCAGAGGGCTCTCCTGAACCTCGAGGTGAACTGAACCCCTCGATCAGACACAATATGCTGCGGCAAGCTGTGCAGGCGGAAGATGTGTTGGATAAACAGCTTGGCCAGTTGAGGAGCAGACGGAAGACCGGTCAGAGGAACGAAGTGGGCCATTTTCGAAAATCGATCCATCATCCGGCAGAGAGAGGCAGGTCAGAGAGGCAGGTTAGTAAAAAAGTCCATCGCTATATGCTGCCAGGGAGCATCGGGCAATGGCTGGAGCAGGCCAGCAGGTCTGGAGTGAGCGACCTTGTTAGCTGCACACACAGAGCAGGAGGAAACAAAGTCCATTAAGTCCTTGGACAGCGTGGGCCACCAGAAATGACAGGTAATCAGATCCCGGGTCTTACGGGTCCCCGCGTGACCTGCCAGTCTAGAGGTGTGTCCCCAGCGTAGGACTCTCCCTCGGTCAGCCATGCGCACAAAAGTCCTCCCTGGAGGAATGTCCCCAACTTGCAGTGGATTGACCGAGATAATGCAGGACGGGTCGATAATGTTCTGTGGCATCTCCATGGTGCCTTCTGTTTCGAAAGACCTGGACAAGGCATCGGCCCTAACATTCTTGTCAGCCGGGCGATAATGGAGCTCATACTGGAACCTGGCAAAGAACAGTGACCACCTGGCCTGTCGAGGATTCAGTTCAGCCGTTGGGCCGTCTGGTGGTAGGTGAGGTTCTTGTGGTCTGTAAAATCAGGATGGGATGAGCTGCGCCCTCTAGTAGATGTCTCCACTCCTCCAGGGCCAATTTGATGACCAGTAACTCCCGATCCCCTATCGAGTAGTTGCGTTCTGCGGAAGAGAAGAGCTTAGAGAAAGATCCACATACCATTGGCTTGCCCTTGGAACCTCTCTGGAACAGGAGTGCACCAGCACTGACAGAAGAGGCGTCCACCTCCAACGAGAACTGTAGGGAAACATCTGGATGATGGAGGATAGAGGCTGACGTGAAGGCACTCTTCAGGCTATTGAATGCGGACTCTGCTTCAGGAGTCCACACCTTACCGTTCATGCCGCTCTGGGTGAGGTTAGAGATAGGAGATGTCAGTGAAGAGAAGTTTGCGAATGAACTGTCTATAAAAATTGGCGAATCCAAGAAAGCGCTGTATGGCCCTCAAGCCTTGAGAACGTGACCATTCCAGGACAGACTTTACCTTTTCAGGATCCATCTTGAGACCTCTATTCAAGATGATGTAGCCCAGGAAGAGTAGAGTATCTCTCTCAAACACGCACTTATCCAACTTGGCGTACAGATAATTCTCCCTTAACCGCAGCAAGACTTGACGGACATGTCTCTGATGAGTCATAGGATCTGGAGAAAAAATCATGAAAATGTCATCAAGATAGACTACTACACAAACATAGAGGAGGTCACGGAAGATGTCATTAACAAACTCCTGGAAGACTGCGGGAGCATTACACAGGCCGAAGGGCATTACTAGATATTCATAGTGTCCGTCACGGGTGTTAAATGCCGTCTACCATTCGTCACCCTGGCGAATCCGGATTAGGTTGTAAGCCCCATGCAGGTCTAGTTTGGAAAAAATCTTGGCACCACGTATACTGTCAAATAATTCTGAGATCAATGGCAATGGATACTTATTTTTCACCGTGATCTGGTTGAGACTCTGGTAGTCGATACAGAGACATAGAGAACCATCTTTCTTCTTGACGAAAAGAACCTGGCTCCTGCCGGGGACGAAGACTTGCGTATAAAGCCCTGCTCCAAGTTCTCTCTAACATAGGCGGACATGGACAGAGTCTCTGGCAAAGAGAGAGGATATACCCTACCACGGGGAAGGGATGCACCAGGAATCAGCTCGATAGGACAGTCATATGCCCGGTGTGGCGGCAGTGTCTCCGCCTCCTTCTTGCTGAAGACGTCCGCAAATGCAGCAAAATGACCAGGCAATCCTGCCAGTGGCTGAGGCAAAGGAGGCTGAGCTGAACGAATCTGTCCCAGGCAACGATTGTTACACTCGGGGCCCCACTAGATAACCTCTCCAGAGTTCCAGTCCAGGAATGGGGCATGTAGTCGGAGCCAAAGCAGGCCCAGCAGCACGGGATTAACGGCCTTGGACAAGACAAAAAATGATAGCAACTCGGAGTGGAGAGCTGCCACTTGGAGCCTCAGTGGCTTGGTCACATCAATAACTGGATCTGGCAGAGGAAGTCCATTTACCGATGCCACCATCAACGGCCTCTCCAGAGGGGTAGTGGGCAATTGAAGAAGATCCACCAGGTCTCTACAAATGAAATTAGCAGCAGATCCAGAGTCCAGATATGCAGAGACCTGATTCGTTCTCTCACCGGACACTATGGTCATGGGTAAGGATAATTTGGACTGAAGTACTTTTTTACCCAAGGTTGTCTCTCCTACCAACACAAGGCTTTTGGGGACACAGGCGCACAAGATGGCCTCCGAGGCCGCAATATAGACAGAGTCCCGAAGTGCATCTGCGTAGTCTCTCCTGAGAAGACCGCTTACACCGGTCCACGCTTACAGACTCCATATGAGGATCGGCATCAGAGGATAACAGAGGTTGCTGCAAGAATGGATCCGAACTAGGGAAGCCTCCTTCCCGACGATCCTCTTGGATCCCCATATCAATCCAGGCGGACAGAAGGACGATATCATCCAGAGTAGACGGTAGATGTTGGTCGGCAAGCTCGTCCTTAGTTCTAGGGGACAGTCCATGCCAAAATTTAGCCACCAGGGCCTCATTGTTCCACAACAGTTCTCCCGCCAGGGTGCGTAAGTGGATGGCGTACTCGCCCACGGATGTGTCTCCTTGGCGTAGGTTCAACAAGGAGGCTGCTGCAGACGAGACTCGTTCAGGCTCCTCAAATACCATGTGAAAAGTCCGGAGGAAGCCCTGGAAGTCATGGGTCTCAGGTCCTTGTCTCTCCCAGATAGGGTTCGCCCAAGCAAGGGCCTTGCCAGTGAGGAGAGAGATGATGAAGGCGACCCTTGCGCCGCCAGATGATAATGCACGTGCATACAGACGGAAGTGGATCTGGCACTGGTTCAAGAATCCACGACAGGTCCTCGCGTCTCCATCATAGCGTAGAGGTCAGGAAGTGGCAAAGAGAAACGTGGTACAACACTGCCAGGAGGTGTAGTAGGAGGAACGACAGCTTGTGACGTCATATTGGTCTTGGGTCGACCAGCGGGGTCCATGGCCTGAGCGAGCGGGCACGAGCGTCTGCGCGCACCCTACGGGATCCGGCTAAGGTGAGCTTCAAGTGAGCGCTGGCGTCTCCTGAGGAGGATACTGGGGCCAGCGCTCGCCGACTCATGGCTGTGGCTGTCAGGGGGAGAGTGGAACTGACGGCCCGCAGCCATGGACATGACACTCATGGAGCACTTTGGTGGACTTTCGGTCTCCTGTTCTCCTTATCGCTGGGGGTCCCAGTGGTCGGACCCCCAGCGATCACACATGTATCCCCTATCCTGTGGATAGGGGATACATGTGTTTTGTGGGACAACCTCTTTAATGGCAGAGCGGGGAGATATCTCCCTGCTCCAGCGTAGTGTTCAATAGTATCTGCGTCCTAAGGTGCAGATACTATTAAATGTGGCTTTGCTACCGCTGTAGCAGCCATATCCGCTGCTAGCGGAGCCACCGGGCATGGGGGGGCCGTGACGGCGGGTAGCGGAGAGATACCTCCCTGCTCTGCCGTAGTGTTCAATAGTATGTGCATCCTAACGACGCAGATATTATTGAATGTGGCGTCGCTACCGCTGAAGCAGCCATAGTGTCTGCTAGCGGCGCCACTGGGCATGGGTGAGCCTGTGATGGCAGGTATCGAAGGCCCCCTCATGCCACGGGCCCAATAGCGGTCGCTATGGCAGCTACAGCGGAAGTTACGCCACTGCATATTAGATGTATGTCAGCCAATCCTGTCAATGTTGCTGTGACCAGCCGACCATCTAATGTGTAAGGCGGTGTTCCAACTCTCCTACGATGGGAGATGTCAGAGGAAAGTAGGTTCGGGTATGTTGAATTTCAGACATGTCCAATCCATTAGTTTGTTTACAGGTAAGCCACTGCCAGAAGAGTTGGGAAGCAGCTTTCCCTTATCCCTATTGAAAACACAAACATTTGGCCAACAGCTATCTAAAGTGTATGGCCGGCTTTAGTTGCCGATAGCACACTTCTACTGGCTGCTGTCCGCTTGGGGCTGAACTCATCTATCTGCTTTACTAAGAGCTTACTCTCTCTGCTCTTCTCCTCCCTACTATTTGAGAAGAGGGGGAGTGTCACGTCTGTGGGTATGTGGACCCACTGGGCCATACCGCCGTAGCAAGATAGCAGCTGGCCAACAAAGTACCAAGTCAATATATGTATATAGTCCAAGCACAAGGGTACCTGTAGTGGTTCAGACAGTAGCAATGGCTAGGCACAGATGGGACCTTGAGAGCAGGCACCAGACGTGGTGCAAAACAGCAGGCGCAACTGATGGCACAACACGACGCCAACAGGTTTAAGGCACAGGAACAAATAGCACAGGATACAGGGTACAGGTAGCAGGGCATGGGAAACAACGGGACCAGGATAACACTAAGGGATCATTTGCAAGACTAACATAGAAAAATACAACAATGCTCAGGCAATGAGCAAAGGGGCAGGGCCCTTCATATAGTCTAGGGTGATCATGGGCTAATTAATTATTATTTTCATGTGCGGGACACAGCAGAACTGAGCAGAAGTAAGCACTGTTGTCTCCTAGGAAGGAGATGCGGGCCAGCGCTCAAAGATCCACGACTGCGGCCGTCAGGGGGTTTAGTAAACCCGATGGCCCGCGACCGTGGATGCTACAGTATCCCCCTCTTACGCCCCCTCTTCTTGGGGCCAGAGAGAGAGAGGAACTTCTTAATGAGGGTAGGAGCATTAAGGTTCTCTTCTGGCTCCCACGACCTCTCCTCTGGACCAAACCCCTTCCAATCCACCAAATAAAAAGTTCTTCCTCCTACTTTTTTAAGTCCAGGATCTCCTTAATCTGGAACACATCGGAAGAACTGCTGGGAGCAACTGCAGGGCTATGTGTTTTTGTTTAGCGGTTCAGGCCCACAGGCTTCAGGAGGGAAACATGAAAGGAGTTGGGGATCTTGATATATATAGTCCAAGCACAAGGGTACCTGTAGTAGTTTAGACAGTAGCAACGGCTAGGCTCAGATGGGACCTTGGCAGCAGACACCAGGCGTGGTGTAATACAACAGGCGTGACCGGTGGCACAACACGACTTTAACTTTCTAAGGCGCAGGAACAAAGGTAGCACAGGATACAGGCAGCAGGTACGGGAACACTGGGAACAGGATAACACTAAGGGACAATTTGCAAGACTAACACGGGTAAACACAACAACGCCCAGGCAAGGAGTAAAGGGGCATGGTCTTTCATATAGTCCAGGGTGATCATGGGCTAATTAATTATTAATTTCATGTGCGCACACTGGCCCTTTAAGGCCGGGCAGGAGCATGCGCGCGCACCCTACGGGACACAGCGGACCGGAGTGGAAGTGAGTGCTGGAGTCTCCTGGGGAGGAGATGCAGGCTAGCCCTCACAGATCCATGGCTGCGGCCGCCAGGGAGTGAGTAATCCCAACGGTCTGTGGCCATGAACGCTACAGTATCCCTCTCTTATGCCCCCTCTACTTGGGGCCAGAGCGAGAGAGAAAATTCTTAATGAGGGCTGGAGCATTGATGTTCTCTTCTAGCTCCCAGGACCTCTCCTCTGGACCAAACTCCTTCCAATCCACCAAATAAAAAGTTCTTCCTCCTACTTTTTTGAAGTCCAGGATCTCCTCAAATAAATCGGAAGAACCTTTGGGAGCAACTGCAGAGCTAGGCGTTTTTGTTTAGCGGTTGAGGACCACAGACTTAGGGAGGGACACATGAAAGGAGTTGGGGATTCTGAGGGTAGGAGGCAGCCGAAGCTTGTAGGAGACAGGGTTGATTTGCTGTAGGATCTCAAAGGGTCCGACGAACCTGGGAGAAAACTTGTACAAAGGTACCTTTAGATGGATATTCCTTGAGGACAGCCAGACTTTGGTACCCGGAGGATACTGAGGCGGCTCTCTTATGCTAGTATCTGCCTTTCGCTTCATGCGATCGACCGCCAGCAGAATAGAGGACCAGGTTTGCTGCCAGATCTGTAGAAAGTCCCTGAATGCAGAGTCAGCTGCTGGCACCTGGGACATAGCTGAAACAGAAAGAGGAATTTGTGGATGTTGGCCGTAGACAATGAAGTGGATGTTGTATGAGAACTCTGCCCAAGGAAGAAGCTGTACCCAGTCATCATACTGCATGGAGATGAAGTGTTGTAGATAATTCTCCATGATTTGGTTAATCCTCTCGACTTGACCATTGGACTGGGGATGGTAGGCTGAGGAAAAGTCCAACTTCACATCTAGGAGTTTACAGAGGGCTCTCCAGAATTTCGAGGTAAACTGAACCACCAATCAGACACGATATGAAGAAGCAAGCTGTAACGGCAGGGGGTAGGGAGATGGACAAGTGAGCCCTAATCTACCCGCCACTCTGTCCCTGCCTACTTGCAACGACCCGCCCTAGGCGACGGGGTACAACTGGGCGGCGGTCCCTGCGCTCAGTAAGTGCACGACAAACACGACAAACATACAAGGAACACAAGCAAGGAAAAGGGGCCGTTGCCCACGGCAACACCGTGAGCAACCAGAGTGGTGAACGAGCCGAGTCAAGCCAGGAGTGTGCGAGGTACAAAACGAAAAGCAGAAGAGTAGTCGGTAAGCCAGGGTCGGTATGGAGCAGGATCAAAAATAGCAGGAGCTGTAGCTGGGCCAGGAACCACAAGGAAGGAAACCAAAGCAATAACAAGCACCGAGGGACATGAAGTGCAGGCTTAAATAGACCGAGGGCGGGAGCTAGCTGAGTCTGGCCAGGTTACGATAGGCTCTCCCACTCCTAAGCCTGCCAGCCTGAATGGTGGAAGCAGGAGTCAGTCTCAGGGATGTATTCTCAGGTGCTGACTGATTAGTTCTGGGAGTTAACCCCGCAGTGCCTGGCAGATCCTTTACAGTACCCCCCCTTTTATGAGGGGCCACCGGACCCTTTCTAAGTGGACCTGGCTTACTGGGGAAACGCAGGTGGAACCTCCTGACCAATACCCCAGCGTGAACATCCCGGGCGGGTACCCAAGTCCTCTCCTCGGGCCCGTATCCTCTCCAATGGACCAGGTACTGGAGGGAGCCTTGGACCATCTTGCTGTCCACAATCCTGGCCACCTCGAATTCCACCCCCTCCGGGGTGAGGATGGGAACAGGAGGTCTCCTCGAGGGAGCCAAGGACGGGGAGCAGCGTTTGAGGAGGGAGGCATGAAACACGTCGTGTATCCGAAAAGACGGGGGTAACTCCAGCCGGAAGGAGACAGGATTGAGGACCTCAATGACCTTATACGGCCCAATAAACCGGGGAGCAAACTTCTTGGACGGAACCTTGAGACGCAAGTTCCTAGACGACATCCACACCAGATCCCCGACCATAAACAGGGGGTTAGCAGAACGTTTTTTATCAGCCTGAGTTTTTTGTACGCTCTGGGACACCTCTAGGTTTTTCTGAACCTGGGCCCAGACTGTGCACAGTTCCCGATGAACGACCTCTACCTCAGGATTGTTGGAACTACCAGGTGAAACGGAGGAGAACCGTGGATTAAACCCAAAATTACAAAAAAAAGGAGAGACCCCAGACGAGTTACTGACCCGGTTATTAAGGGAAAATTCGGCGAGGGGAATGAAAGAGACCCAATCAAATTGACAGTCAGAGACAAAACACCTTAAGTATTGTTCTAGAGACTGATTAGTCCTCTCCGTTTGGCCATTGGTTTCAGGATGGAAGGCAGAGGAGAAGGACAGATCAATCCCCAACTTCATACAGAAGGCTCTCCAAAACAATGAAACAAATTGTACCCCTCTGTCCGAAACAATATTGACAGGGACCCCATGGAGACGCAGGATGTGTTTGACAAACAAGGTAGCCAACGTTTTGGCGTTGGGTAGTTTCTTGAGGGGCATAAAGTGGCACATCTTACTGAAGCGGTCCACCACCACCCACACCACCGACTTGCCTTGGGATGGAGGCAAATCGGTGATAAAATCCATGGAGATATGTGTCCAAGGTCTCTGGGGAATGGGCAACGAACGCAGTAAGCCCGCTGGTCGGGACCTGGGAGTCTTGGACCTAGCACAAACCTCACAAGCGGCGACGTAGGCCTTAACGTCTTTAGGCAACCCAGGCCACCAATAATTTCTGGTAATGAGGTGTTTGGTACCCAGGATGCCTGGATGGCCAGATAGTGCGGAGTCATGATTTTCCCTAAGTACCCTTAGCCGGAATTGCAGGGGAACAAACAGCTTGTTCTCAGGAAGGTTCCCGGGAGCTGCACCTTGATCAGCAGCAATTTCAGAGACTAAATCAGAATCGATCGAGGAAATGATTATACCTGGAGGCAAAATACAAGCAGGATCTTCCTCCGAAGGAGGGCTGGCCATGAAGCTACGCGACAGTGCATCAGCCTTAATATTTTTAGACCCAGCCCTATAGGTAACCAAAAAATTGAATCTGGTAAAAAATAACGCCCATCGAGCTTGTCTCGGGTTTAGCCTCCGGGCAGATTCTAGGAACACCAGATTCTTGTGGTCGGTAAGGACCGTTACCTGGTGCCTAGCCCCCTCCAGGAAGTGGCGCCACTCTTCAAATGCCCATTTAATGGCTAAGAGTTCGCGGATGCCAATATCATAGTTACTTTCAGTTGGCGAAAACTTCCTGGAGAAGTAGGCACAGGGACGGAGATGGGTGAGGGACCTGGTACCCTGGGACAAGACAGCCCCCACTCCCACCTCAGATGCGTCAACTTCCATGATAAATGGCTCCATTTGGTTGGGCTGAACCAGCACCGGGGCCGAGACAAAGCACTTCTTAAGGACCTCAAAAGCCTGGACAGCCTCAGGAGGCCAGTGGAGGAGATCAGCACCTTTGCGAGTGAGGTCCGTAAGGGGCTTAGCGATGACCGAGAAGTTAGCAATAAATCTCCTGTAATAATTAGCAAACCCCAAAAAACACTGTAACACCTTCAGGGAGGCAGGTTGGACCCATTCCGCCACAGCCTGAACCTTGGCGGGGTCCATGCGGAATTCATGAGGAGTGAGGATTTGACCCAAAAATGGAATCTCCTGTACCCCAAACACACATTTTTCGGTTTTGGCAAACAGTTTATTTTCCCGAAGGACCTGGAGCACCTTCCTGACATGCTCCACGTGGGAGGACCAGTCCTTGGAAAACACCAGTATGTCATCAAGGTACACTACCAGAAAAATCCCCAGGTAATTTCTCAAAATCTCATTTATGAAATTCTGGAAGACCGCAGGGGCATTACACAACCCAAAGGGCATGACGAGGTATTCGAAATGGCCTTCGGGCGTGTTAAACGCAGTCTTCCACTCATCCCCCTCTTTGATGCGAATAAGGTTATACGCCCCCCGTAGATCCAATTTAGAAAACCATTGGGCCCCCTGAACCTGATTAAAGAGATCAGGAATCAAAGGAAGGGGATACTGGTTCCTTACCGTGACCTTATTCAGGCTACGGTAGTCAATGCATGGCCTAAGACCACCATCCTTCTTCCCCACGAAGAAGAAGCCAGCACCTACCGGAGAAGAAGAGGGACGAATGTAACCCTTGGCCAGGGATTCCTGGATATACACTCTCATAGCTTCACGTTCGGGACAAGAAAGATTAAATATCCTACCCTTAGGAAGCTTAGCTCCTGGTACCAATTCGATAGCGCAATCGTATTCTCTATGAGGAGGTAACACTTCGGAGGCCTCCCTAGAGAAAACATCAGCGAAGTCCTGAACAAACTCGGGTAGCGTATTCTCCTCCTTAGGGGGAGAAATAGAATTAACAGAAAAACATGACGTACAACATTCATTACCCCATTTGGTTAGCTCCCCAGTATTCCAGTCAAACGTAGGATTATGCAACTGCAACCAGGGAAGACCTAGCACCAAATCGTACGATAATCCCTGCATCAACAGTACAGAGCATTGCTCCAAATGCATGGAGCCAACAAGGAGTTCAAAAACAGGGGTATGCTGTGTAAAATAACCATTAGCAAGAGGAGTGGCGTCGATACCCACTACCAGGACAGGTTTAGGCAAATCAATAAGAGGCATAGCAAGGGACATAGCAAATTCCACAGACATGATATTAGTAGAGGACCCTGAATCCACGAAAGCACTGCCGGTAGCAGACCTACCACCAAAAGAGACCTGAAAGGGAAGCAAGATCTTAGTACGTTTCATATTTACGGGAAATAGCTGTGCGCCCAAGTGACCTCCCCGATGATCACTTAGACGCGGAAGTTCTCTGGCTGCAACCTTACGCTTAGGACAGTTGTTCACTTGATGCTTGTCGTCCCCACAGTAGAAGCAGAGACCATTCTTCCTGCGGAATTCTCTACGTTGTTGGGGGGACACGGAGGCCCCGAGTTGCATAGGTATCTCTGAATCTTTCGGGGAGGAACGAAGCAACGGAGCTTCGGGAGGCATCATGGGGGAGTCGGAGGAGAAAACACATAAACGTTCACGTTGTCGTTCCCTGAGACGTCGGTCAAGTCGTATCGCTAAAGCCATAACCTGGTCTAGGGAGTCAGAAGAGGGATAGCTAACTAGCAGGTCTTTCAGGGCATTCGACAGACCCAACCTAAACTGGCACCTTAAGGCAGGGTCATTCCACCGAGAAGCTACGCACCACTTCCGAAAGTCAGAGCAATAATCCTCAACAGGTCTCTTACCCTGACTTAAGGTCACCAGCTGACTCTCGGCAAAGGCAGTCCTGTCAGTCTCGTCATAAATAAGTCCGAGAGCAGAAAAGAAACAATCAACGGAGGAAAGTTCAGGGGCGTCAGGAGCCAAGGAGAAGGCCCACTCTTGGGGCCCTTCCTGGAGCCGGGACATAATTATACCCACCCGCTGGCTCTCAGAACCTGAGGAATGAGGCTTTAAACGAAAGTAAAGCCTACAACTCTCCCGAAAGGAGAGAAAAGTCCTCCGGTCCCCTGAGAACCGGTCGGGCAACTTGAGGTGGGGTTCAAGAGGTGCGGTGCGGGGAACTACCAGGGTAGCATCAGGCTGGTTGACCCTCTGAGCCAGGGCCTGGACCTGTAGGGAGAGACCCTGCATTTGCTGAGCCAGGGTCTCACGGGGATCCATAGTGGTGTCAGGGACCAGGGGTAGACTAGGTATGGGCTTGTTATTATGTAACGGCAGGGGGTAGGGAGACGGACAAGTGAGCCCTAATCTACCCGCCACTCTGTCCCTGCCTACTTGCAACGACCCGCCCTAGGCGACGGGGTACAACTGGGCGGCGGTCCCTGCGCTCAGTAAGTGCACGACAAACACGACAAACATACAAGGAACACAAGCAAGGAAAAGGGGCCGTTGCCCACGCAACACCGTGAGCAACCAGAGTGGTGAACGAGCCGAGTCAAGCCAGGAGTGTGCGAGGTACAAAACGAAAAGCAGAAGAGTAGTCGGTAAGCCAGGGTCGGTATGGAGCAGGATCAAAAATAGCAGGAGCTGTAGCTGGGCCAGGAACCACAAGGAAGGAAACCAAAGCAATAACAAGCACCGAGGGACAGGAAGTGCAGGCTTAAATAGACCGAGGGCGGGAGCTAGCTGAGTCTGGCCAGGTTACGATAGGCTCTCCCACTCCTAAGCCTGCCAGCCTGAATGGTGGAAGCAGGAGTCAGTCTCAGGGATGTATTCTCAGGTGCTGACTGATTAGTTCTGGGAGTTAACCCCGCAGTGCCTGGCAGATCCTTTACACAAGCCATGCAAGTGGAAGATGTGTTGGATGAAGAGGTTAGCCAGTCGAAAAAAACTTAACAGGCCAAGTTACAAGTTAACATAGGACCCCTTCTTTGATATCACCTTCACAATTCTTGCATCTATTGAATTTGTGAGTATTTGGGCAGTTTCTGCTTGAATATCTTTGCAGGATGTCAGAATAGCCTCCCAGAGCTTCTGTTTTGATGTGAACAGCCTCCCACCCTCATAGATATTTTGCTTGAGGATGCTCCAAAGGTTCTCAATAGGGTTGAGGTCAGGGGAACATGGGGACCACACCATGAGTTTCACTCCTTTTATGCCCATAGCAGCCAATGACATGGTGATATTCTTTGCAGCATGAGATGGTGCATTGTCATGCATGAATATAATTTTGCTACGGAAGGCACTGTTCTTCTTTTTGTACCACGGAAGAAAGTGATCAGTCATAAACTCGACGTACTTTGCAGAGATCATTTTCACACCATCTGGGACCCTAAAGGGACCTACCAGCTCTCTCCCCATGATTCCAGCCCAAAACATGACTCCGCCACCTCCTTGCTGACGTCGCAGCCTTTTTGGGACATGTTGGCCATTCACCAACCATCCACTACTCCATCCATCTGGACCATCCAGGGTTGCACGGCACTCATCAGTAAACAACACGGTTTGAAAATTAGTCTTCATGTATTTCTGAGCCCACGGCAACCGTTTCTGCTTGTGAGCATTGTTTAGGGGTGGCCGAATAATAGCTTTATGCACACTTGCAAACCTCTGGAGGATCCTACACCTTGAAGTTCGCGGGACTCCAGAGGCACCAGCGGCTTCAAATACCTGTTTGCTGCTTTGAAATGGAAGTTTAGCAGCTGCTTTTCTAATCCTATTAATTTGTCTGGCAGAAACCTTCCTCATTATGCCTTTATCTGAACGAACACGTCTCTGAATCAGCGACAAATCTTTTCACAGTATGATGATCACGCTTACGTTTTCTTGAAATATCCAATGTTTTCATACCTTGTCCAAGGTATTGCACTATTTCACGCTTTTCGGCAGCAGAGAGATCCTTTTTCTTTCCCATATTGCTTGAAACCTGTGGCCTGCTTAATAATGTGGAACGTCCTTCTTAAGTAGTTTTCCTTTGATTGGGCACACCTGGCAAACTAATTATCACAGGTGTCTGAGATTGATTACTATGATCCAAAGAGCTTTAAGACACAATACCATCCATGAGTTAAATTGAAAAACGAATAATTAAATCTTTATGACACTTAAATCCAATGTGCATAATAATTTGGAACACAGTATAATGTGCACGGACAGCTTTTTGTACCATGTCTTTGTTTTCTGTAGGGCACTATAAGGCTTCTGTACTTGATCAGAGAGATCAACCCCGCCCATGTACTTATTGTAGCCCAGGATGCAATTTGGCTTCTGGGTAACTGTGGTGGTACCTCGTTCAGGGACAGGGGTGCTGCCGCTGCCATCAATTGTGGTCAATATAAGGACATCCCTCTTGTCCTTATATTTGACGAACAGAATGTTCTCGCTGCATAGTCCCCTGCTCTCACCCCTTCTGAGGCTTTGGCTAAGCAGTGTTTTAGGGAGGCCTTTTATGATCTTTGCGCACAGTACCGCATGCTACAGTACTTCTGGCAGAAATGCACCTAAATAGTGGGATGCTGGTGTAGAAGTTATCCGCATAAAGGTGATAACCCTTGTCCAGCAATGGGTGTATTAAATCCCACACTATTTTTCCACTAACTCCCAGGACGGGGGGGGGGGGGCATTCTTGGGGTTCAATAATAGAGTCCTTCCCTTCGTAAACCCTAAACCTGTGTGTATACCCAGATGTACTCTCACACAGTTTGTACAATTTAATTCCATACCTTGCCCTCTTATTGGGCAGGTATTAGCGGAAATTAAGCCTCCCCTTAAAATGAACAAGGGACTCGTCTATGGAAATATATTTATCAGGGGTGTACACTTGTGAAAATTTGGTGCAGAAATGATCAATGATTGGCCTGATTTTAAATAGACGGCCAAATGTGGGGTCATCCTGGGGCGGGCACTGTGCATTATCATTATAATGCAAGAATTTTAAAATCGCTTCAAAGCGAGTACGGGACATGGCTGTACGGTAAATTGGGGTGTTGTACAAAATATCCGCAGTCCAGTAATGCCTAACCTCTGGCTTCCTCACTTGTCCCATATGCAGCACAAGGCCCCAAAATCTCATTATCTCCGCTGCATCTACTGGGGTCCACCTAACAAATGATGAAGTGGGGTTTTGGGTTAAAAATTGTTGGGCGTACAGATTTGTCTGAGCCACCATTAAGTTAATAAACTCCTCAGAGAAAAAGACCTTGAAAAAGTCAATTTCTTTGTGGCCTTCAGTTTCAAACTGAATTCCCTTAACTGCCTATAAAATCAGGAATTTGAGGCTCATAATTTTCGGGGAGTGGAGTCCACACGGGATCAATCATTGGAGTTGCCTCAGCTGCTCTCCTGGATCGCCTTTGGGGGGGGGTTCCTCATCACTGGAGGAGGAAACTAAAAGGAGTGGGGCATATTCCTCGTCTCCCTCGCTGGCCGAATCAGTGTCAGAGGCAGTGATGGCGTATGCCTCCTCGACTGAATACATCCTTCTGGACGATTGAGACATTTTGATTTATTACAGGGGGTTGTGTGGTGTTTTTACACGTGTAATCAACTTTTATTTTTACACGTGTGTGTGTAGTGTTTTTACACATGTATAGTGAACAGAAATTGGAAGATAAGAATTAAAAAAAAAAAAAAGAATCGAATTTACTGTACGATCGTTAGTTAGAAAAAAACAATTTAACTTCCGTCAGTAACTTACGCTATCTATTACTTAAAAAAAAACATGTAGTCTAACTAACGTGCTACAGTAAAATTAGGCTCTAAAAATTTACTGGACGGATGTCAGTAAAAAAACAACTGAACGTCTGTCAGTAACTGATGCTATCTATTACTAAAAAAAAACCTATAGTTTAACTAACGTGCTACAGTAAAACTAGGCTCTAAAAATTTACTGGACGAACGTCAGTAAAAAAACAACTGAACGTCCGTCAGTAACTGACGCTATCTATTACTAAAAAAACTGTAGTCTAACTGATCTACGGTGAATTTCTACTAAAACTGCAGATAAAAGTTGCTAGATATATCTATCTACATCTAAAGCTAAATGAACGTTTCTAACGCTGGCGTATGCTACGCTAACTCCCTACCTACTAGCTACACCTAACTACTAGGCCAGAAAATATGCTGATCAGTGATGTGCGTCACTGATCAGCACGCAGCGCAGGACACACACTATGGAAAGGTGCGGATGAAAAAAAGACCTAAAAAAACTTGCGTCAACAAATTACCACAGATGCTGATAACTAATCAGCAGTCTGTGGCCGCAGGGTGCACACAGGTAGATGGTGCCATTTTATAATTTGAAAAAAATGACAAAAATAAAAAATTCCGATCAGTGCTCAGCGGTCGCAGGACACACACAGGTAATTGGTGTGGGTGAAAAAAGGCACAAAGAAAGAACGTACGGAAAAAAAACCCCACGGATGCTGATCAGTGATGGCGGTCACTAACCAGCACTTCGTGGCCGCAGGACGCACACAGGGAGATAGTGCAAATTGAAAAAAAAAATCAGCGCTCAGACAGGGTAGGGGTTGGGTTGAGAAAGGGGGGGTAGATTGGGACAGGGAGGGAGTGGATTGGGACAGGGACAAGGACAGGCCCAAGGACAGGGAAAGGGCCAAAAAATCTGTCAGATCACAAAAAAAAACGAAGACTGCTGGTGATCAGACAGAAGTAGCAAGATAGGACACTTCTTTTATACAGTAGCGCAGATCGCACTACAAATCCTAGCAAAGCCACAGCAGACAGTCTCTCAACCGCTCTGCACGCTGCCTCAAACTGGAATGGCGACGTGCAGAGCGGTATCGATGTTCAAAACACCCCCCGGTGCTCTGATTGGTCAGTCATTACAGACCGACCAATCAGAGCGCTCCTAGAGGAGGCATCACTGCCACCTCCCTAGGTGACGTTGGTGGCGATGGGCGTTGGCTTAGACAACACCAATTGCCACTGTCTAACTGTGCCCTGTGACTCCATACAAAAATACCTGCTATTGGCCGGTCAGAATTGACTGACCAATAGCAGCGATCGCCGATGCGGGGTGCCCGAAACGGCACCCTGGGCGAGTAGTAGAGATGGCCTGCTGTCAGGGACAGCAGCCATCTTTACTTTGTCACGGTGCAATTAGCACCGATGACCGTTTCCCGTTGCGCAGTACCTATACGGCGCTTTGCGGGAAGTACCTCCCGACAGCGCCGTATATATACGGCGGATGTCGGGAAGGGGTTAAAAGAAAAAGATGCTGGAAATAGATTACTCTGTGTGTAATGAATCTATATAATATACGAGTTTCACTTTTTGAATTACTAAGATAAATTAACTTTTTGATGATATTCTAATTCATTAAGAAGGACCTATATTAGAGAGGAAATGACCATAGGTAGAGTCTTGAAAGAATTGCGATTGCAGCTTGAAACTTTAGTGCAACTTTTTTTTTTTTTAACTCAAATTAACCACTAACATATGTAGAAATATTTTTTTCATGTCAAAATTGTCCATAGCATTTGAAGTTAATATTGTTTTCCACTATTAATTGATGTAATATTTATTTCTTCTGTAGGATAAACTTCACACATAGCTATAAAAAAGCAGGTCTCTACAACCCTACCTTAATTATGGAGAAAACTGCAATGGAACTCTCTTCGCTTCTTCTAATCCAACAACCCCTCCAACATCTAATAATTTATGGGCCTGCTGTACATTCTTTAAGGTATATGGTATATGATAAGAAAATTTTTATAGCAAAACATTTAAAACCAAGTAAGAAGATACTGTAACCTTGTGGATCATATAAGTATATAACAGGGGTCCTCAACTGGCAGACCGCAGTCCAAACCTGGACAGAGAATGCTAGTTTTTTGTAACAGTCACGCGCGCTAGTACCGGGCATCCAGTCCCCGGGGGACTGCCACATTCAATTGCCTTGAACATTTCTTTAAAATAAGGATCCTTTTAAAAAGGAATGCAGACGCAAATGCCTTACACAAACACGGGGAGGAACGTATATTAGATTGTCTGGGATATCTTTAGGTTATGTTCACACATTTACTCAAAAACTTCTGAAAATACGGAGCTGTTTTTTAATGGAAAATATCTTGTGAATTTCAGAAGTTTTTTAATCAAAGTCGCGTTTTTCGCAACGTTTTTAACGGCCGTTTTTGGAGCTGTTTTTCTATAGAGTGTATGAAAAAGACTCCAAAAACGTCTCAAGAAGTGACGTGCATTTCTTTTTCGCGGCCCTTTTTTATGCGGCTTATTGCTTCCTACAACTTTTTACAACTACACATTGCTATAGTGTTGACATTAATGATTTTATGTCCATATGAAGAAAAAGTAGTTTTATGTAAATTAAGCTTAATGAATGTATAAATGAAAAGTTCAACAACTCTCACCTTTTTTTAAGAAATGTGCTTGCTGTCAGCGAATGAGAACACTTTTTTGTTTATATACAGGCCTAGTCCTGCTGTGAGCTAAGGAGTGGATACAGTTGTATCCAGTTGGCAATACTCTGTGAGCTAAACAGCCTGGACAATAGATTGATACATACAGGGGCGTAGCTAGGGGGGGGGCAGACGGGGCATTTGCCCCGGGGCAACCCGGAGGATAGGGAAGGGGGGGCGCCGAAGAGCAGCTGATCGCTGCTGACAGGCGCCCCGTATGTGGGACACCTGCAGCAGCTTAGGAAGAGCCAGGACATTACTTCTGACTGGGGTCTGTGACGGCCAGGGAGTGGACCAGTCCAGTCACCTGACCTCACGTCAGTGACATGAGGTCAGATGACTCAGGTCAGGGGACAGGTCCACTCCCGTGCTGCAGCCTTCCTGCATCTGCCTGTGCTCTGTGCTCTGCCAAGAAGCAGAGAGGAAGCTCCGCCCACACACAGCCCGTCCTGACCTGTCAGCAAGGAGACATGGTGAGTGTCTCTGTGTGTGTCTGTGTGTCTGTGTGTGTGTGTGTGTGTGTGTGTGTGTCTCTGCGTGTTTGTCTCTGCATGTGTGTGTCTCTGCATGTGTTTGTCTCTGCATGTGTTTGTCTCTGCATGTGTTTGTCTCTTACATCTACTACATTATCTGTACTCAGAGAGTTATCTCTGTGTTATCTGTGGTGTTACATAGGACTGCAGGTAACATCTACTACATTATCTGTACTCAGATAGTTATCACTGTGTTATCTGTGGTGTTACATAGGACTGCAGGTGACATCTACTACATTATCTGTACTCAGAGAGTTATCTCTGTGCTATCTGTGGTGTTACATAGGACTGCAGGTAACATCTACTACATTATCTGTACTGTGTGCTAAATTACAATCTCAGCTCTGCTACACAGTACAGATAATGTAGTAGATGTTACCTGCAGTCCTATGTAACACCACAGATAACACAGTGATCTCTCTCTGAGTACAGATACTGTAGTAGTGTTACCTGCAGTCCTAAGTAACACCACAGATAACACAGTGATAACGCTCTAAGTACAGATAATGTAGTAGTGTTACCTGCAGTCCTATGTAACACCACAGATAACACAGTGATAACTCTCTAAATACAGATAGTAGTGTTACCTGCAGTCCTATGTAACACCACAGATAACACAGTGATAACTCTGATTACAGATAATGTAGTAGCTGTTGCCTGCAGTCCTATGTAACACCACAGATAACACATTGTGCTAAATTACAATCTCAGCTCTGCTACAATGTGTTATCTGTGGTGTTACATAGGATTGCAGGCAACAGCTACTACATTATCTGTACACAGAGAGTTATCACTGTGTGTTATCTGTGGTGTTACATAGGACTGCAGGTAACACTACTATCTGTACTCAGAGAGTTATCACTGTGTGTTATCTGTGGTGTTACATAGGACTGCAGGTAACACTACTACATTATCTGTGCTGTGTACATATGTGCCTGTGTGGGTATATATGGGTCTGTTTGTGAATGTGTCTTTGTGTTTGTATATTTGTGCCTTTTATGTATTTGTATATGTTCCTGTCTGTGTATTTATATGCCGGTGTGTGTGTGTGTGTGTGTGTGTGTGTGTGTGTGTGTGTGTGTGTGTGTGTGTGCGTATATGTGTCTGTACGGCTATATATTTACCTGTATGTATATATTCCAGTTGTGTGTATGTATATTTGCCTGTATGTCTAAATATCTGTGTCTTTATGTATGTACAGTATATATGTTCCAGCGTGTCCATATATGTGGTTCATTTTTGGTTTGTGTAGGGGGCGGCAATAGAGAGTCCCGCAGAGGGCGCCATTCAACCTAAGGCCGGCCCTGGCTGTCACCAACCCTAGTCAGAAGGAACTCCGTCGCTGCCTGCGCCGCATGACCTCCTCGGCTTCTCCGGTAAGTCACACCAGGCAGAGCGGAGAGTGGTAGCGGTAGGCTACCGCTCACCAGTCTGTTCACAGTGTGGCGCTAAGTACAAGGGGGGCTGTGTGGCACTATTTACAAGGGGGGCTGTGTGGCACTATCTACAGGGGGCTGTGTGTGGCCTCTTTAATTTATTTTCTTTTCATTTATTTTTATGTTAATTACATTATAGAACTATATCGCTTGTAAAATGTAGAAATGCTTTTATACTCGCGTTACATTAAAAAAATTGTGAACAAAAAAATTACATCTCATTGATTGGTAGGGAAAGAAAACATGGCGAGGGGGAAGGAGATGTCGGGAAATAAGTTGGGGGGGGCAATCTGAATATTTGCCCCGGGTGCAGAAGAACCTAGCTATGCCTCTGGATACATAGCTAACTACTAGAGAGATATGTTCTTCTGGTGATGTATTATAGTTACAGAGCATTGCATCTAGGATACAATTGTATCCACTCCACAGCTGAGAACAGGACTAGGTTTGTACAGGTTTGCTGTCTCTAAATGTAAACAAGAATCTTCCCATTAGCAGACAGCAAACAAAAATCTCAAAAACGGTGAGAAATGAAAACACAAAGGGGGAGATTGACGTAGAGTGGCGTTTCATACACCTGTCTAAAACCAAAATGCATTGGAGTAAGATGCACCAAATTTATAAAGATGCGCATGCAATGCAATAATATATTTCCCCCACATTATATTTGAAAGTTAAATAACTTTTATTTTAAAAATAAAATTTTGAATTACTTGAATCGTCTTAATTTAATGCAAAACATGTAATTTTAGCTGTTTATTTTTCTTTTTTGTTAAGTCTTGACGCTCCAACACGTTTGACATATATTGCTAGAACTAACAGTGGTTCTCATGCAGTTTATCGCTGGTTCTTCTCAGATTGTGAAACCAACAGAACAGTAATTGGTAAACCTAAGGTGATTTTTTTTTCTTCACATTTCTATTCTAAATGCCAGTTTATGTGCTATCTTTTCATATTGAGATCTTTTGTAAAACTTTAACAAACAATAAAGAATTGCATAGCGTCCAGGTACAGTGTCAACAATCAACATAACAGAACACGAGTCATATCAAATGAGTACCAACAATAGGTGTGAGACAGACTTGCAGATGCAAACAATTAAGCACAGTGTAAGGGATCTGCCAGGCACAACTTCTGTGTATACGCCCATAGGTAATCAGTCTGCACCTGAGTCTATGCCTCTGAGACTGGCTCCATCTTCCACCACTCAGGATGGCGGGCTTAGGAGTGGGAGAGCCTATCGCAGCCTGGCCAGACGGAGCTAGCTCCCGCCCTCTGTCTATTTATACCTGCCTTTCCTGTTCCTCCTTTGCTTGTGATTCTTCTCGTGTGGTTTCCTGGCCCAGCTACAGCTTCTGACTATTTGATCCTGCTCCATACTGACCCTGGCTTTCTGACTACTCTCCTGCTCTGCGTTTGGTACCTCGTTCACTCCTGGTTTGACTCGGCTCGTTCACCACTCTTGTTGCTCACGGTGTTGCCGTGGGCAACTGCCCGATTTCCCTTAGCTTTGTGTACCCTTAGCTTTGTGTCTGTTTGTCTCGTGCACTTACTGAGCGTAGGGACCGCCGCCCAGTTGTACCCCGCCGCCTAGGGCGGGTCGTTGCAAGTAGGCAGGGACAGAGTGGCGGGTAGATTAGGGCTCACTTGTCCGTTTCCCTTCCCCCATCATTACACACAGTAGGATGTTTCACTATTACCATATTCCTAATTAATTTTGGACTGGGGTGCCCAGGGCCCACCAGTGAAATGGATTCTGGGTGCCCACCCTAATGCTACATGGAAATATTGTGTTAAGAGGCTCCATCGCAGATTCAACAAAAAATGGCAGGAAATAATAGCGCAGCACGCTGAAAAAACTACGGACACCATTTTTTTCGGTGGTACATATCATTTATTGATTAAAGTAGTTCGGCCACCACAAACATTTATGGCATATCCACAGTAGTCACCTCTAAGACCTGCACCAATCTCCTGAATGCCCTCAACCCCCTTCCTGCCTGGTGAAGGTGTTAGCTAGCTCGCTAGCTATGCTGTTTCTGGTTCTTTCCTGCACCGATGCACTGCCTGGATGTGGCGGCTCGCGGCCACCTCATAAGGCGGTATGGGGTCGGGGGACCCGCGTTCGAGAGATAGGTGCATCTATCAGCCATTTATGGCATATCCTATGAATATATGGAAATATGGGAAAAAATAGTAAATTCACCATTGTTTTTGGCCTTTTTTGTTTATGGTATGTATCATGCAGTATAGATAACATAACATAACTGTATTCTCGAGGTCATTATGGGTGCGACGTTACCAAATTTGTCTAGTTTATTTCAACTTTTACTACTTTTGGACTGTAAAAGCATGACTTTTTTTATTTTTGTGTCCGCAAATTCCAAAAGCCAAAATGTAAATTTTTCCACCAATGTAGCTGTGTGAGGGCTTATTTTTGCTGGAAGAATTTTAGTTTTAATTATCACCAATTTTGGAATACATACAATTTATTGATTGACTTTTATTTAATTTATTTGGGGGAAAAGGAAAAAAAGAATAAATCCGCCATCATTTTTTGAGGTTGTTTTTTATGCCATCCGCCGCCGAGTATATTATCTATTATACGCCAAAGGCCTGGTCACTGTTCTTTTATTTTTTTTGCCAGCTAAGCCTGCTGTCTGAGCCCTTTGTTTTCTTCTCAGCCCTGGTACCTGTCACTGTAAAGGCAAAACACTGGCAGGATCCGTGGGTATGTGGACCCACTAGGCCGCACCGCCGTAGTGAGTAGCAGCTGGTCAAATAACAGCATACCAAGTCTATACAAAGTCCAAGCACAAGGATACCTGTAATAGTCCAGAGAGTAGCAGAGGCTTAGGCACAGATAGAACTTTGACGGGAGATGACACCAAATGTGGCGGATGGTACCAGGCGTGGCAGATGACACCAGACGTGGTGTTTGACAGCAGGCGTAGCAGATGGCACAACATGACTCCAACACTAGAAAGGACACAGATACAACCACAGCATAGGATACAGGTAGCAGGGCACGGGAACACTGGGAACAGGATACGACTAAGGGACCATTTGAAAAACTAACATGGGAATACACAACAGCGCTCAGGCAAGGAGTGAAAGGGCAGAGCCCTTTTTATAGTCTAGGGTGATTATTGTTCATTTGTATTATTTTTCATGTGCCCGCGCTGGCCCTTTAAGGCTGAGAACCAGCACGCGCGTGCACCATAGAGGATACTGAAGAGCGGAGCGGAAGTGAGTTCTGGCGTCTCCTAGGAAGGAGATGCCGGCCAGCACTGGGGAGTCTGCGGTCGTGGCAGTCGAGGGGTGAGTGGGAACGACGGACATTACAGTACCCCCCTTTACGCACCCTCTTCTTGGGTCCAGAGTGTGAGAGGATTTCCTTAATGAGGGTAGGGGCATTAGGGTTCTTTACTGGCTCCCAGGACCTCTCCTCAGGACCAAACCCTCTCCAATCCACTAAATAAAAAGTCCTTCCTCCTACTTTCTTGTGGTCTAGGATCTCTTTTACGTCGAACACATCGGAAGAACCGTTGGGAATTCTGAAGGTAGGAGGCAGCCGAAGCTTATAAGAGACATAGTTCATCTGTTGCAGGATCTCAAAAGGTCAGAGGAACGTGGGAGCAAATTTGTACGAGGCCACCTTCAGACGGATATTCCTTGAGGACAGCCAGACTTTGGTACCCAGAAGAAACTGAGGCGGCTCTCTTCTCCGTGTATCCGCTTTTCGCTTAATGCGATCGACTGCCAGCAGAATAGAGGAGCGGGCCTGCTGCCAGATCTGTAAAAAGTTCCCAAATGCAGAGTCAGCTACGGGTATCTTAAATGTAGCCAGAACAGGAAGAGGGATTCGTGGATGTTGGCGGTAGACAATGTAGAACGGGGTGGAAGTAGTAGACTCACTTGTGTGGTTGCTATATGAGAACTTGGCTCATGGAAGAAGCTGTACCCTGTCATCATGCTGCATGGAGATAAAGTGAGGTAGATGATTCTCCATGATTTGATTAATCCTCTCGACTTGACCATTGGACTGCGGTTGATAGGCCGGGGAAAAGTCAAACTTCACATACAGGAGTTTACAGAAGGCTCTCCAGAATTTTGAGGTGAACTGAACCCCCGATCAGACACGATATGAAGGGGCAAGCCATGCAAGCGGAAAATGTGCTGAATGAAGAGATTTGCCAGTCACGGAGAAGAAGGTTGGCTGGTCAGCTGGACAAAACGTGCCATCTCCGAGAACCGGTCCACCACCACCCAGACTGTATTGCATCCTGCTGAGGGATACATACATACAGTCAAGGAAATAAGTATTTGATCCCTTGCTGATTTTGTAAGTTTGACCACTGTCAAAGACATGAACAGTCTAGAATTTTTAGGCTAGGTTAATTTTACCAGTGAGAGATAGATTATATATATATATAAAAAAAAAAAAAAGAAAATCACATTGTCAAAATTATATATATTTATTTGCATTGTGCACAGAGAAATAAGTATTTGATCCCTTTAGCAAACAAGACTTAATACTTGGTGGCAAAACCCTTGTTGGCAAGCACAGCAGTCAGACGTTTTTTTGTAGTTGATGATGAGGTTTGCACACATTTTAGATGGAATTTTGGCCCACTCCTCTTTGCAGATCATCTGTAAATCATTAAGATTTCGAGGCTGTCGCTTGGCAACTCGGATCTTCAGCTCCCTCCATAAGTTTTCGATGGGATTAAGGTCTGGAGATTGGCTAGGCCACTCCATGACCTTAATGTGCTTCTTTTTGAGCCACTCCTTTGTTGCCTTAGCTGTATGTTTAGGGTCATTGTCGTGCTGGAAGACTCAGCCACGAGCCATTTTTAATGTCCTGGTGGAGGGAAGGAGGTTGTCACTCAGGATTTGACGGTACATGACTCCATCCATTCTCCCATTGATGCGGTGAAGTAGTCCTGTGCCCTTAGCAGAGAAACACCCCCAAAACATAATGTTTCCACCTCCATGCTTGACAGTGGGGACGGTGTTCTTTGGGTCATAGGGAGCATTTCTCTTCCTCCAAACACGGCGAGTAGAGTTAATGCCAAAGAGCTCAATTTTAGTCTCATCTGACGACAGCACCTTCTCCCAATCACTCTCAGAATCATCCAGATGTTCATTTGCAAACTTCAGACGGGCCTGTACATGTGCCTTCTTGAGCATTGGGACCTTGCGGGCACTGCAGGATTTTAATCCATTACGGCGTAATGTGTTACCAATGGTTTTCTTGGTGACTGTGGTCCTAGCTGCCTTGAGATCATTAACAAGTTCCCCCTGTGTAGTTTTCGGCTGAGCTCTCACCTTCCTCAGGATCAAGGATACCCCACGAGGTGAGATTTTGATTTTGCATGGAGCCCCAGATCGATGTCGATTGACAGTAATTTTGTATGTCTTCCATTTTCTTACTATTGCACCAACAGTTGTCTCCTTCTCACCCAGCATCTTACTTATGGTTTTGTAGCCCATTCCAGCCTTGTGCAGGTCTATGATCTTGTCCCTGACATCCTTAGAAAGCTCTTTGGTCTTGCCCATGTTGTAGAGGTTAGAGTCAGACTGATTAATTGAGTCTGTGGACAGGAGTCTTTTATACAGGTGACCATTTAAGACAGCTGTCTTTAATGCAGGCACCAAGTTGATTTGGAGCGTGTAACTGGTCTGGAGGAGGCTGAACTCTTGACGGTTGGTAGGGGATCAAATACTTATTTCTCTGTGCACAATGCAAATAAATATATATAATTTTGACAATGTCACTTTCTTTTTTTTTGTTTTATATAATCTATCTCTCACTGGTAAAATTAACCTAGCCTAAAAATTCTAGACTGTTCATATCTTTGACAGTGGGCAAACTTACAAAATCAGCAAGGGATCAAATACTTATTTCCTTCACTGTATATATAGTCCCAACAAAAAATAAAACGTGGTTATATCTCCGCTCAGATATACAACCAAAATCTGAAAAAGGAATTCATGCAACCATAACTACATGGACAAATAAAATATATATTTTATTGAACTACATTATAAAAAAAATATTTTTTTCAAAAGAATGATAATAAGTGATGGATAACTATGAAACCAGAATGCACACAAGAATGCCATAACAATGAATTAGGGAGCTATTATGTAGTGACAAAATGAGGTACAGACACCACTGAAAGCAATATACTCCAGAAAAAATAGCTACGAAGTTGTATATATAGAAATTATGTAGTGTATCCCCCGTAATGAACAAAATGATGCACGTAACAAGACTCAATGTGAACGCAACATCAAAGTGTACATAAAGATTTTTATTTATTTGGGAAGCTGCAACCAACTAGTGAGTGTAGCTGTCATGATAACCATAAAGCATGTCCCACCAAATGAGCCAACTTGATAGCCAGTAACTCCCGATCCCCAATAGAGTAATTGCGCTCTGCGGGAGAAAAAAGTTTTGAGTAATAGCTACACACAGAAGTGCATCTGCACCAACAGAAGAAGCGTCCACCTCGAGACATGTCAGGATGATGGAGAATGAGGCTGAAGTAAATGCACTCTTGAGGCTATTAAATGCCGATTCTGCCTCTGGAGTTCACACCTTGGAGTTCATACCTTTCTTGGTAAGGGTAGAGATGGGAGCTGTCAGTGAAGAGAAATTGGGGACATACTGTCGGTAGAAGTTAGCGAATAAAAAAAACCGGTGTATGGACCTCAGACCTTGAGGACGTGGCCATTCCAGGACGGACTTTGCTTTCCCACAATCCATCTGGAGACATTGATCCGAGATGATGTAGCCCAGGAAGGGCAGGGAATTTTTTTTAAAATTCACTTCTCCAGCCTAGCGTACAGGCGATTCTCCCGTATTCGCAGCAGAACTTGACGGACATGCCTCCGATATGTCGTTGGATCTGAAGAGAAGATAAAAATGTCATTGAGATAGACCACAACACAGACATAGAGGTGATGTCGGAAGATAGAATTTACGAATTCCTGGAAGACCGCGGGAGCGTTACACAGACCGAAGGGCATCACCATGTAGTCGTAGTGCCTGTCTCGAGTGTTGAATGCCGTCTTCCACTCGTCACCTTGATGGATTCAGATCAAATTGTAAGCCCCACGCAAGTCTAGTTTAGAGAAAATCCTGGCTCCTCGTATACGGTCAAATAGTTTGGATATTAGTGGTGATGGGTATTTATTCTTGACCGTGATCTGGTTGTGACCACTGTAGTCAATGCAGGGTTGAAGAGATCTGTCTTTCTTTTTAACGAAGAAGAAGCTGGCCCCGGCCAGGGGGGAGGATTTTCGTATGAAGCCCCTCTCCAGATTCTCCTTGACATAGGTTGACATGGATTGAGTCTCTGGCAAGGAGGGACGATATACCCGTCCACGGGGAGGTGAAGCATTAGGAACCAGTTAAATTGGACAGTCGTACACCCGGTGTGGGGGAAGCATCTCAGCCTCCTTCTTGCTGAATACGTCTGCAAACTGAGCATAATTAGTGGGTAATCCTGTTAACGACTGAGATAGAGGAGGGTGGATCTGTAACAGGCAGCGGTGGAGACATTTGGAGCCCCATTGGAGAACTTCTCTGGAATTCCAGTCCAGGACAAAACAGGATTGACGGCTTCAGGCAAGACGAGGAATGCAATCTGCTCGGTAAGAAGGACTCCAACTTGAAGCTACAGTCGCTTGGTCTCGGACACGATAGGATAAGGTAGAGGAAGTCCATTCACTGAGGCAACTGGAGCTGATCCACTAGGTCCTGTTGGATAAAGTTTGACGCAGACCCGGAGTCCAGGTAGGCAGAGACCTAGTGCGTCTTCTGGACACTATGGTCAAGGGAATGGACAATTTAGGAGAGAGTTTCTTATTTAGCACCGTTCCGCCTACGGTTGTCTCTCCAACCAATCCTAGGCACTGGAGTGTTTTTGGCTTCTGGGGACACAAACGCACAAAATGGCCTCCTAGGCCGCAATATAGACACCGTCCCGAAGTGTGTCTGCGTTGTCTCTCCTGGGATGACAATTTAAGCCGGTTCACTTGCATAGGCTCCTCTGGTGGGACTACTGATGAGGGCAGCAGGGGTTGCTAGGAAGTAGGAGCCAGCCTAGGGAATCTTCTCTCCCGGCGGACCTCTTGGGACTGTTCCCGGATCATCATGTCAATCCGGGTAGCCAGAAGAATGAGTTCATCCAGGTTAGGAGGCAGCTCTCGAGCGGCAAGCTCGTCTTTAATCTCAGAAGACAATGCCATAATGTAGCCACCAAGGGCTCATTGTTCCAGGCCAGTTCCGCAGCCAGGGTACAGCACTGAATGGCGTACTCGCCCACGCAGATGTCTCCCTGGCGAGGTGTCAGCAGAGATGCAACTACAGAAGAGACTCTCCCCAGTTCCTCAAATACTATGAGGAAAGTCTGTAAAAAACTTTGTCTCTGGTCCGTGACGTTCCCAAATGGGGTTCGCCCATGCCAAGGCCTTGCCAGTAAGGAGAGAGAACAAAAGGGTGATCCTTGCATCATCAGAAGGAAATGGCATTGGTTCAGAAACCCCCTGCAGTTCTTTGCGTCTCCGTCATAGCGAAGAGGTAGTGGCAGGGAAAATCGGGAAACGGTACTGGTACTGACTGGAGATGTAGCAGGAGGAACAGCAGGAGCAACAAAGAACAGGTGCCGTGAAGACTGCAGCTTGCACATTCCAGCCGATGTGCAATGGCGTTCACCGCCTGGAGTAGTTGGTCCTGTCGTGAGCAGAGGTCTCGCATGTCTGCCTGCATGACTTGTGACGTCGTCATGGTCTTGGGTTGACCAGCGGGGTCCATGGCCTGAGCTTACTGTCACGATCTGTGGACCCACTGTAGCGGAGTAGCAGCTGGCCAAACAACAGTGTACCAAGTCTATATAAAGTCTAAGCACAAGGATACCTGTAATAGTCCAGACAATAACAGAGGCTTAGGCACAGATGGAACTTTGACACCAGACATGGTGTATGACAGCAGCACAACGCGACTCCAACACTAGTAAGGGCACAGGAACAAACCCAGCACGGGATACAGGTAGCAGGGCACAGGAACATTGGGAACAGTATAAGACTAAGGGACCATTTTCAAGACTAACATGGGAATGCACAACAATGCTAAGACAAGGAGTGAAAGGGCAGAGCCCTTTTTATAGTCCAGGGTGATTAGGGCTGATTTGTATTATTTTTCATGTGCACGTGCTGGCCCTTTAAGGCCAGGAACGAGCATGCACACGCACCCTAGAGGATACTGCAGAGCGGAGTGGAAGTGAGTGCTGGTGCCTCTCAGGAAGGAGATGCCAGCCAGCACTCGGGAGTCTGCGGTGGCGGCCATCGAGGGGTGAGTGGGAACGATGGGCCGCGGACGTTACACACTGCCTCACAGTACTGCTCTGTGTGTGTGTAATTCTCTGGTGCGGGATATGCTGCTTGTCTGAGGCATGGCTATCGGGGAAGTAACTAGATGAAACAGTAGCAAGATGACATCTTGTTACTTGCCACAGTTTGTAAATTTGGATGTGTCTCGGTGTGCCGCTCGCAGCCTGTGGGCTGCATGGAGTCTAGGCCCATCGGGGGATTCACTAGTTCCCCAGTGGGGAAATCTGAGCCTGCTCATAACGCTTTTTTATCTTCTAGACCAACTGCAATATGGATGGGGTTGAGGGGGGACATCAGTGATGTAATGTCACAGCATGTGACACAGCACCAAAAAAGTCAAAGCACAATGGGGAAAATGTATTAAGACTGGTGTTTCATACGCCAGTCTTAGTCTAAAAAGCGCTGAAGTAAGGGGCGCCTAATTTATGAAGAGACGCATACCTCTTAATAAATTAGACACATTTCTGCCTGTCCATGCGCCAGAAAGTCAGATTTGCACTATAATTGATGGAAATTTTTGGCCTAAATTATAGTAAATTTGTCAATCTGTAAAATGCCCAGTCCCTTTCAACATACCTAGCCCACTTCTTGGTAAAGTGCCGTGATTGATGCAAAAGTCGTAATTTTATTTGGCACAGAAAGAAAGATTGATATATTCCTTCCACTATTCTCCACATTATTGGCCATATCACCAGTTATATCTAGTACTGATGGATAATATGAGTGTATTGTAACGGTTTGCCTACTTGTTATGGCAGGAAGGAGGTGAAGGGAACAAGTGAGCCCTAATCTACCCACCGCCCTGTCCCTGCCTACTTGCAACGACCCGCCCTAGGCGACGGGGTACAACTTGGCGGCGGTCCCTACGCTGACTAAGTGCAAGGGGATACAAACAGGGAACAAGCAAGGGAAGGGGCAGTAGCCCACGGAACACCGTGAGGAAACGGAGTGGTGAACGAGCCAGTCAGGATTGGAATGTAGTGGAGTATACAAACGCAGAGCACGGAGCAGGAAGCAAGCCAGGGGCAGAGCGAAGCAGGATAAGCGGGAACTGAAGCAAGGCAGAAGCACGGCAGAAGCAGGCTGGAGCAAGGCAGCAGTGGGGCCAGGAATCCAAGAAGAATAACAAGCAATGAGGAAGAGAAAACGGCAGGTATAAATGGACAGGGGGCGGAGCTAACTCCGACTGACCAGGCCGCGATAGGCTCTCCCACTCCTGAGCCTGCCACCCTGATTGGTGGGAGCCGGTGTCAGTCTAAGAGGTCTGGCCTCAGGTGTCGACTGATTAATCCTGGGAGTATCCACAGACGTAGTGCCTGGCAGATCCTTTACACTACTTGTGCAAGTTTAGAATCAACATCTAAAGGGTGGTCCAGGTCATCTGCACATTAAGTAAAAAATAGTGAGTAGCTAGGATTGATTAGAGTCTACAAAAGTGATTTGTGATAGGCATGGGAGCTCGGTAATAATGACCTAACAAATTAGTCCAGTTGGTCAATCAAGACTGACAGCATCTTTCACAGCGATCACAGAGAGCTGAATGTGGGAAAGATTGATCAGGTACAACATTTTGCAGAAACACCACAGATTAGACCACACACAAACTTTCACATTAGATAACGTAAGATATGCATTATAGCTGTAAATGCGGATTATAAAAGAATGGAGTTAAGGAACCTGGTCTCTGCAATGTTGACCATTTCGGCAAAAATCTGTCCCACAGATGCAAAAATATTGCGTTATTAAGGGACATTCTTTTGGTTTAGGTTTGAGTAAGCTCAAGTAAATGGTGAGAGATTAGTGGAGAAGGACACTGAACCTCCTCCAATAACACCCAATGTTTCCTCACCCTACTAAGAAACCAGTCTGCAAACTGGATGAGCATAGAGACAGAGTTTATGAAATTAACCAAAAGGTATATTTGATTTACTAAAAATTATAATTATTCTCATAAAGTTCTGGTTCAATATTGTCCCCATCACTCCACCAGTACAGACATCCTGTATTTCTAATATCATTGTTTCACCTGATCCTGTCATATTAGGCAGTATTTTGGTATGAAAAGGGTAATACATTATTACAGATTGTTTATATTCAAGGTATGTTCATACGCTAAAGTAAAAACGGCTGTAAAATACTGAGCTGTTTTCAAGGAAAAACAGACTCTGATTTTCAGCCGCTTTTAAAGCATCAAACGTTTTTTAATGCGGTTTTTGGAGCTGTTTTTTGGACCTGTTTTTCTATTGACACAATGAAAAACGGCCTCGAAAACGGCTCAAGAAGTGACATGCACTTCTTTTTACTGGGCGTTTTTTTTGCATGCCGATTTTTCAAACAGCCGCGTAAAAAAATGCACTGTCTGACTGAATCTCTGTTTTTCCCATCAAAATCAATGGGCAGATGTTTGGAGGCATTCAGCTTCTGTTTTTTCAGGCTTTTTTCGAGGCATTTACACCCCAAGAAACGCCTGAAAACACAGCTTGTGAACATACCCTCATACTCTTCTTGCCCAAAAAATGGCACACAAAGCATCTAGAATTTTGGGCTGCAGAATTTATTAATGGGGCAGTGCAAAGGACAGAGGTACTATGAATGGGCAGTGCAGATGTGAACTTGCATTTAATGCCATATCCTATACAATGTATTAGATCCTATACAGACTGATGTTATTAACGAAGATGGTTGGGGTCCCATGATACACATATAGATTAGGCAAGCTATGCCTCTATGTGTGTGATTAAGGCTCTCACTATGCAGATAACAAGAATTTGCTGGTAGTTCTAATCACAATGTAATATTATTTAAAAAATAATGTTAATGTCATTGTCATTTGTAGTGTGTTTGAAATGCTTTTTTATGACATTTTTTTCTATTTAGAGAATAAACTATAACATGTTAGAATGTTCTTTTTATTTTCATTTCAGTTGAATCTTGATATTGGAGCACCTTGTTATTTAACTGTGAAAATTGAAGTTGAAAGCCATGAAGGAAACCTCTCAGCAAGCATGAAAACGCTTGTCCAATACCCTATATTTAATGTTACAATGACTACGCAGGAAGCGTTTGTAGGCCATTTTACCCAATTCATAGTTACTGTGGAGCCCTACCAGCAGTATGCAGTGCTAATGAATTTTGGGGATGGTGAAAGCATCGAGGTCCAATCACAAGAATTTACTAAGGGCTGTTTCCATAAACAACATTTCTGCTCTGTTTTTACAAACTTCCACAGATATAATCATATGGCTTGCTACAATGTTACAATTGAAGTTTCCAATTTAGTCAGCACCATGAAGAAAATAGAAAAAACTATGATAGAAGAAGCTATTGAGATTATATTGTTTACTCCACCTATTATTAAAGTGGGCGACCTCATCAATGCCACTTTATCTGTGAAATCTGGTTCAGGAGTTTCATATTTATGGACTATCTATAGTCCATTCAATAACTATTCTCTCCTGGGAAGGTAAGGTCATAAGTACATTTGAAAGTGCTCATAGGTATAAAATATAGGGCCTCACATGAATATCATATGTACCTAGGCAAAATTAGACAATTCCACTTAGTTTTTTTTAATGTGGCCTTTTTTTATTGTGTAAAAATGAAATTCTAAAAAAACAAGAAGTTTTATTATTGATAAAAAATATAGAATATTTTTTTTTTATTTATTGAAAATTGACTACCATCCAGGCATTTTATAACAGTTTGGAAGTAAGCATGGACCCACATTTAAACAGTATGGTAGATGTTGTAATTTCATGTGTACAATATTGAGGCAAGTTTGGTAAAAGGATTTTGTTGTTTTTTTTTTTTTAAATAAAAATCTGCTTAGGCTATATTCATAAGACAGTGAAAAAAAGGCCAATAAAAACGGATCAACTGTCAGATTTTTTTTTGCATCAGTGTGTCTCTAAAATGTCATCCATTTCCAGGTTGTCTGACCTTTTTTAACAGCCGTTTTGCATCCGTTTGCCATCCATTTTATAAAATTTTTTATGAATTTTATTAGTCAGGGTTTTTTGGTCCCAACCCCCTGAAAACACCACACTGCCCATGTAAGTAGTACCTTTGTGCCCACTGTAGATGGTGCCCACACAGATAGTGCCCTCTGTAAAAAATTCCCACATAGATAGCGCCACAGTGCCCACTGTAGATAATGACCCTGTAGATAGTGCCACAGTGCTCTCTGTAACTAGTTCCCACATAGATTGTGCCCACTGTAGTCAGTGCACACGTAGTGCCACAGTGCCTAAGTAGTGCCACAGTGCCCTCTGTAGATAGTGCCCACTGTAGAAAATGCCCACATGGATAGTGCCACTGTGCCCACTGTAGATAATGCCCCTGTAGATAGTGCCACAGTGACGTCTGTAACTAGTTCCCACATAGCTTGTGCCCACTTTAGCTAGTGCACACCTAGTGTCACAGTGCCCACATAGTGCCACAGTGCGCTCTGTAGATAGTGCCCACTTATAAAGTGCCAATGCCCACATAGGGACACAGTACCCATGTAGGTAGTGCCACACACGGTGCCCATGTTGATAGCACCACAGTGTCCCCTGTAGATAGTGCGAACATCGAGCCACAGTGCCCATGTAGATCGTGCCAACCCTTCTGTAGGTACCACCTCATCCCCCCACTCCCCTGCCCAGATTCTGCTCCTGGAGGAGTGGTATCCCCCGCCAGAGCGTCGCTAATGCTCTTGCCAGGGATTCCATCATCTGAAAGCCCGGAAGTCACTGTCCATATATGGACAGTGACGTCAGGGGTTCCTCCAGGAGAGGAATCTCCAGCCAGAGAGTTTCTGACACTCTGGCAGGGGATTCTCGCAATACAAAGCCCTTGACATCAATGTTCATATATGGACAGTGATGTCTAGGGTTTCCCAAGACAGGATTCCCAGGCCAGAGCGCTTGCGATGCTCTGGCTGGGGACTCCATAGTTGAAATCCCCTGACATCACTGTCCATATATGGACAGTGACGTCAGGGGCTTCCTCGGGCTCAGCGCTTAAATTGTCCGAGGAGTCACCTTGTAAGGGCCAGGATCAGTTTTTAACAGCCGTCCCACAGATTACTTTTCTGAAAAACGGCTGTTAAAAACTGATCGATTGAACTCTATGGGTGCAGTCAAGTCGGGAAAACGGCCAAAAATAGAACATGTTCTATCTTTTGATGACGAGTATTCACGGGCTGTTTAAAAAAATGGCTGTCTGAATACACCCATAGAACTTCATTGTTCTGAAAACAGAAGTTTTTAACTGTCATGTGAATATAGTGAATATTATCTAAGCAGATTTTTTTTTGTGAGAAAAGCATTGTTGTTCTACATTTAGAATGTACTAAGTAACTATTAAGACGATAAAAACGTGATATTTGAATGTAATTAATTTTGAATGAGAGTTTTCTATTTAGGTTTACTCAATAATGTTTCCATTTTGTTTTTCAGCTCTCTAAGTGTAATTGCAAATGTTTCTGGGATGTATTACATTACTACGTCAGAAATTGGTAGCCCACAGATCCAATCATCTGCCAAACATATTAAAGTTTTAGATACCATAGACAGTTTTACAGTCTTTATTGCTACTAGAATTGATCACGCTAATCTTGTACAAAATGCTGATGGGTCTTACTCAACTGAACCTATACAGTTTAAGGTGCTTACTGATGTTGAGGCCAATTTTATATTTGATTTTGGTGATGAAACCCCCAGTGTGTCCATCAATGGAAGTGTGCTGACAACTGGATTTGGTGCATCTGCTTTTCACAGATATAGTAAAGGTAACTTATAACATTCTAAAAGAAAATAGTGATAGTATGTGGTTTGCTGATTAACTTTTGTCATGGTTTAAAGATTTGGCAGCTGTTTTACACATAAATTATACTAATAACAATTGATTTACTTTGAGTGTAACTTGCCTGTTATAAATGTAGCCATGTGCTCCTTGAGATTCGCATTTCTGTGAAGTCTTAGGGTAGCCTATCCAATAATTTCTGGTTTATGTTACTAGTCTATGCAGGGAATAGATAGTGGGTGACTTAGGCCGTATCCACATGAGTGTGTCCATTTTGCATGCGCAAAAAATGGAACGTTTTGCACGTGTTGCAGTTCCATGTGACAACTGTGTACGGTGCGAGTCTGCATTTTTTACGCGCGCATTTTTTACGTCAGCAAAAAAAACTGAGGGAGGTGTTTTTCTTTTTCTCATCATTTCTTTAGCAACTGATGCGTGAAAGGCAGCACATGGATGACGTCTGTGTGCTGTCCGTGATTTTCACACACCCATTGACTTCAATGGATGCATGATGCGCAAAAGACACACAACTATACGACATGCAGTGAGTTTCAGGCAGCGGACACACGCTGTGTGAAAAAAACTGAATGGCCCCATTGAATTGCATAGGTCCATGTGACGTCCGTTGTATTAATTCACGTAACACGGACGTGAAATACGCTCGTGTGAATTGGACCTAATAACTCACGGTTTGTCACACACATTTCCACAGATGCTTATATATCTGTATAGTTATTCAGAGATATATTTAATAACACTCAGTTAGAGCTTATGCTTCCTGTGAAGTCTAAATTTTTTTTATTCAGCTTTGAGCCTCTTACGTGACTAACTGAGTGTTATTATATAGCGTAGTGTGCTACGCTATTCTTTCCGTAAAAAAAAAAAAAAAACAGAAACCTAGCGGAACAGAGGCAGACTGAAACCAACTGAAAGAAAAAAAAATACCTTTGAAATAAATGGTATTGCAAACGGAAACTATACTTTCCGTTTGTCTTTCGGTTCATCTGTTCCTCTGCCAGAACAGATGAACGGAAAGACCAAGTAGAAGGCAAACGTGATGTGAACAGGCCCTTAGAAAAAGTAGTGTGTTTTAATATGCTATCACAAACTGAGTTTCAGCGATGGGTACTCTTTAAACAAGTAAAGAGGTCTGGACAGTGGATATAAGGGGAGATTGTAATTATATGTAAATTGATTGGTGTAATGATACTTATTTTACTGCAAAGAGGAGACAGTTCCTCAACTTGATGCAGGATGATGTTACAATCCAGTTTGTTGAAGTCCACACCAGAAATTATGTTGTATTGAATCTGGTAATTTCAAACAACACAAAAACAATAAGAAAAGTCAGTGTTATGGAAAATTTTGCCAGCAGTGCCCAAAATACAATTTCTTCAATCAATTTTTCTCAAGGACTTCACTACTGACTTTGTGCATACAGAAAGTAGACCCAACTGTACTGTAAATTGACTCGCTACTGCAAATTCTTTCACTATAGGCTAACTGTTTAATATATCGTTATTATTATTTTCCTTTTTTAGCTGGTGATTACTTTATTAAGGTTATGGCATTCAATGAGCTATTTGCTGCCACAGATGAGATTGGTCCTTACTGTGTACAGGCAGCTCCAGCAGGTTTGTCCATAGTGGCAAATGTCAATGATGTATATAAAGATGACATCATATTATTCAGTTCTACACTGACTAGGGGCACAAATGTGTCATACTTATGGAATATGGATGATCAAACAGCCTACAATAACAAAGGTAAGTATCCACTACTTAATTTTATGTTATATAAATGTTTCTGATTTAGTTTTAATTAACAGCATTAAAATAAAACATTTTTCTCTTATTTCTTCAGGGCCAGAGATTAATGTTACTTTTTCCAATGTAGCATTTTATAATTTAACAGTCACTGCGTGGAATAAAGTGGGAAGGCAAAAAGCTTGGAAACTTGTTAATGTTCTGCCAAGAAAGAAATGTATGTATCCTGTTTTTTTTATCTTACAACCTTAATAGTACATAATAATCAGAAGTTAATTAATATGTTAATTTGTAGGATGTGATCGATAGATAGATAGATGATAGATAGATAGATATATTTTAAGTAAATACTATCTATCTATTTTCTTTTTATTGGTAAGTTTCATTGGCACATGCAACATCTAATCTTGCCTCTTTGTATGAATAAACCAAATCACAGGTTTTTATTTATATCTTTGTAGACCTGTTTTTTTTTTTGTTTTTTTTTAACAGTGACCTTTTTACATATCATAGATCACTAGTTTAAAGAAGAAGAGGCACTCAGCTGTCATTTAGGCTCTGTTCGCTTTTTTGGGGGTCTATCAGGAAATGTGGGGTCAGTGGCGTAACTACCGCTGTAGCAGCCATAGCGACTGCTACGGGGCCCGCAGCATGAGGCATGAGGAATGCCCCCCCCATGGCCAGAGGCTCCGCTAGCATCCGCTATGGCTGCTACTGTGCGACGCCACTGAAGGGGTTGTTCCTACAAAAGACATGCATCCCCTATCCACAGGATAGGGGATACATGTGTTATCGCTGGGACGCCCAGCGATAAGGAGAAAGGGGGACCAAAAGTCCCCCGAAGTTCTCCATGACAAACCTCGGACTTCCGGGGTCTGTCGGCAGCTCCATAGAAATAAATTTTGCACCGATCGCGCCTGTGCGCATGCGTGACCAGCGCTCCTTTCATTTTTATTGAACTGCGCAGACCCCAGAAGTCCGAGCTTTGTCATACGGAACTTCTTGGCTGTTTGTTTTTTTAGGGGGGGGTTGGGGGCTGTATGGCGTTATCTACAGGGGGGCTGTATGGCGTTATCTGCAGGGGGAGCTGTATGGCATTATCTACATGGGGCTGTATGGCGTTATCTACAAGGGGGGCTGTATGGCGTTATCTACAGGGGGCGGTATGGCTTTATCTACAGGGGGGGGGGCTGTATGCCGTTATCTACAGGGGGATTTTTTGGAGCTGTATGGCGTTATCTACAGGGGGGTTGTATAGCGTTATCTACAGGGTGGCTGTATGGTGTTATCTACGGGGGATGGCTGTATGGCGTTATCTACAGGGGGGCTGTATGGCGTTATCTGCAGGGGGAGCTGTATGGCATTATCTACATGGGGCTGTATGGCGTTATCTACAAGGGGGGCTGTATGGCGTTATCTACAGGGGGCGGTATGGCGTTATCTACAGGGGGGGGGCTGTATGCCGTTATCTACAGGGGGATTTTTTGGAGCTGTATGGCGTTATCTACAGGGGGGTTGTATAGCGTTATCTACAGGGTGGCTGTATGGTGTTATCTATGGGGGAGGGCTGTATGGCGTTATCTACAGGGGGGCTGTATGGTGTTAACTACAGGGGGACTGTATGGCGTTATCTACAGGGGGGCTGTATAGCGTTATCTACAGGGGAGGGTTGTATGGCGTTATCTACAGGGGGTGGGCTGTATGGCATTATCTACGGGGGCTGTAAGGCCTTATCTACAGGGGGCTGTGTATGGCGCTATCTACAGGGGGGGCTGTATGGTGCTATCTATAAGGGGGCGCTGTGTTGCAGAATCTACAGGGAGGCACTATCTACAAGGTGGGGGGGGTTGTGTGATACCCAGGGGCGCGGGGGGGGGACTCAGTCAAATGTTTGCTATTGGGCTCAGTCTTTCCTAGTTACACCCCTGTGTGTGGACTACCGGGGTCTGTCGGCAGCTCCATAGAAATTAATTTTGCACCGGTCGCGCCTGTGCACTTGCGTGACCAGCGCTCTTTTCATTTTTATTAAACTGCACAGACCCCGGAAGTCCGAGGTTTGTCATGCGGAACTTTGGGGGACTTTCGGTCCCCCGTTCTCCTTATTGCTGCCAGCGATCACAAATGTATCCCCTATCCTAGATATCTACAGGGGGAGCCGTATGGCGTTATCTGCAGGGGGAGCTGTATGGCGTTATCTACAGGGGTGCTGTATGGCGTTATCTACAGGGGGGCTCTATGGCGTTATCTACAGGGGGGCTATATGGCGTTATCTACAGGAGGGCTGTATGCCATTATCTACAGGTTTTTTTTTAGCTGTATGGCGTTATCTACAGGGGGGCTGTATGGTGTTATCTACGGGGGGAGGGCTGTATGGCGTTAGGGGGGCTGTATGGCGTTATTTACAGGGGGGGCTGTATAGCGTTAGCTACAGGGGAGGGCTGCATGGTGTTATCTATAAGGGGAGGGCTGTATGGCGTTATCTACGGGGGGCTGTATGGCGTTATCTACTGGGGCTGTGTATGGCTCTATCTACAGGGGGGCTGTATGGTGCTATCTATAGGGGGGCGCTGTGTGGCAGAATCTATAGGTAGGCATTATCTACAAGGGGGGGTTGTGTGATACCCAGGGGAGGGGGGGACTCAGTCAAAAGTTTGCTATTGGGCTCAGTCTTTCCTAGTTACAGCCCTGTGTGGGTTTATTGTTTACGGGCAAAAGACTTTCTTTGAGCCCATACACCGCTCTGCAAACAGAGCCGAAGGGCTCTGAGCTTATCCCTTTTGCCACTTCGTTCCTGTGATTAGTAGGGTTTTCAGCAACTGGACCCACACCGGTCATAACTTCTGACTGTTTCAATTAGGAGAGGAAGAAAAGCTGCTAAAAGACACTTCTGACATTGGTTAATCTTCCAGCACCATTCTTGTTTTCCTCTACATTTTTCGTCAGGGGCCATTCAGGAGACCTGTATAAACATTAGATTATCGGTAGATCCCACCAAAACTTGTGGACAATGCTGGCACTAATCTGATTTGTACAGACAGCCCCAGAAAAAAACTGTAGTTTCACTACATGCACAAACATTATTAGTGGTCCAGAGCCTAGTAGGGCAATCAGTAGATCGAGAACTACTGGTAGATCTTTAACAGGTCCTGAGTAGAAAATTGATGCCTTAGGTCAACAAGTGTAAAATGGCTGGAAAAATAAGAGCACAAAAGGCACTACATAGGGTGAGTACATCAGGTTAAGATTAGCTCTTTTTGTTAGGCAAAGAGAATGGAGTCTCACCTTTTAGATGTTATGCATGGATACAACACTATTGCAGAATATAATGGTAGGAAGGATGTGCCAGTGTAGTTTTCCTTAGGGTGTCAGGTGCCAACCTTGCCAGGGAATAGACGGAGGTAGATAAAGAAATGGATACCAGGTGAGGGATGCACTGTAACAATATGATACCATCCAGGCGCAAAACATCCACGACACACTAAATTGCTGATCAAGTTTTTTATTAATGGACAAATAAAAAGTCTCTAAAATATAATGTGTTTAAGGGATACAGAGCCCTTTTTCCAAGGAAATATTGAGACAGTGTGCTATGCAGATAATAGTGCTATTTTAATCCTTTAAAATTGGCGCAAGTAGTGGGACATACCCAGAAAGCATGGTAATGCATGCTAAAAAATAAGAAAAACATCTGCCAGTTGCCTTGTTGTATATAAAGAAATAAATGTTGTAGCAAGTGCAAGTGCATTCAATACATGTAGAATAGTATTAAAGCAGAGTGATCCTTGCAGGATAAAGGGGAAGTGGAGCAGCAGCTTTTATATTAATGCCAGTGGTGATGTGGGACTGGGGTGATCACAAATTTGTAATCAGGATGTGAACTGTTATAGGCGCTAATATTTAGTGGGGTGGGTTTACTGGCTAGTATCACCCAATATTACTACCTGCTTTAATTAGGGCCACGAGGGTTATGCCTAGCTCCCCTACCTTTTCCTTAGTATTACGCTTTACTATTTGCCTTACTAACTGGGATGGGATTAATAGCACTATTTCTATTTTTGCAGATGACACCAAGCTATGCAATATAGTCCAGACTATGGAAGATGTTTGTGAATTGCAGGCAAGATGTTTTTGGGCGTCCACTTGGCAAATGAAGTTTAATGTAGATAAATGTAAAGTTATGCACCTGGGTACGAACAACCTGCATGCATCATATGTCCTAGGGGAGCTACACTGGGGGACTCACTTGATGAGAAGGATCTGGGTGTAATTGTAAATCATAAACTAAATAACAGCATGCAGTGTCAATCAGCTGCTTCAAAGGCCAGCAAAATATTGTCGTGTATCAAAAGAGGTATGGACTCGCGGGACAGGGATGTAATATTACCACTTTACAAAGCATTAGTGAGGCCTCATCTAGAATATGCAGTCCAGTTCTGGGCTCCAGTTCATAGAAAGGATGCCCTGGAGTTGGAAAAAATACAAAGAAGAGCAACGAAGCTAATAAGGGGCATGGAGAATCTAAGTTATGAGGAAAGATTAAAAGAACTAAACCTATTTAGCCTTGAAAAAAGACGACTAAGGGGGGACATGATTAACTTATATAAATATATGAATGGCACATACAAAAAATATGGTGAAATCCTGTTCCATGTAAAACCCCCTCAAAAAACAAGGGGCACTCCCTCCGTCTGGAAAAAGAAAGGTTCAACCTACAGAGGCGACAAGCCTTCTTTACTGTGAGAACGGTGAATTTATGGAATAGTCTACTGCAGGAGCTGGTCACAGCAGGGACAGTAGATGGCTTTACAAAAGGGTTAGATAATTTCCTAGAACAAAAAAATATTAGCTCCTATGTGTAGAAATTTTTTACTTCCCCTTTCCCATCCCACTTCCCCTTTCCCATCCCTTGGTTGAACTTGATGGACATGTGTCTTTTTTCAACCGTACAAACTATGTAACTATGTAAAGTAACTGTGTGTGTACACGCGGTGAATCACGACACAATTGTATAGTAAATAAAAGCAAGCTTTATTAACCAACAATAATCACACTCAGTTATTAAACACCAAATACACCAAATATATATTCACGGTATAGTATCAGTATACCTCAATACACATAATAACTATTAATATGTATTCAATATTGACAATACATGTGGCACATTATCACAATAAGATATTACAATTCTATCGTAATACCCACCCACGTATCTAAACATACATATAAAATACAGTACCCTCACGCTGGCTTCTGTGTCCCATCCCCACCTGACTTTAACTGTCCCCGTTACCAAGGTGTAAACGTTAACGTTGCCAGGGGTAAGTTGTAGACTAGGGAACTTAAAATGTTAAGTTGCAGGTTAAATAATGTGCAGGACTAGGGGAATGTGCAGGAATGTAAAGGGTTAAATACCAGGGGTCTAGTGTAGGCTAGGGAAGGTAAAGGGTTAAATACCAGGGGACCAGTGTAGGCTAGTGAAGGTAAAGGGTTAAGTACCAGGGTGAATATGCAGGGCTAGGGGACCAAGGCAATGTGCAGGGCTAGGGGAATATAAATGGTTAATATGAGCGTCTGTGCAGGGAACAGGGCAGAGAGCTCCTCCATTGGTGGTGGGAGCAGGCAAAGAGAACTAGCAAACTGGCACTGGGATAGGTGCACACACAATAGTGCTGCTCGCGCCCGGCTCACACCGGTCGGTGCGGTGATATGACATCACTGGCCGACTCATGAGCATGCCGTGGGGGGGGGGGGGGTGTGTAATGTAATTAGTGAGGAAGTCCTGCGATGCATCACAAGACGCATCCCTAATTATGGCTCCAGCCCCCCGCAGAGTAGGGAGACAGGAGATCAAAAGCAGATTCTCCTGTCTTTCTTTAGTAAACAAGGCAAGATAATAACTAATTGACTTGTTTTGCCTAGAGCAATTTCCCATGGCCAGGGCTGTGTTTCTACAGCCATGGCTCATGGGACATTGATAGACAGATATACATATATCTATAAATATATATATATATATACATATATATATAGAAGAAAACGTAGAAAACAGTGACGGCACCAGGACTTCAAGGTAGATGAAAGCAAAGTGGATTTATTCACCTCAAAAACAACAGCAACGTTTCGGTTCAACAGGAACCTTTCTCAAGCCATGACAAACTCACAAAAGTGCCAAGTATATATAGGGAGGACGTACATCAACTGGCAATCAAACAAATTGACAGTACAATTCTCATAAAATGCATAAAAATTTGAAAATTGCAGTGTATTATAAACTTTATACAGACAGTGCAGCAATGAGTCTTCAAAACGATATTCATAAATGACAATATATTTGAAGACATGATTTATACACATCATAAATAGTGAAAACTAAGTGTAATAAGATAAATTGGGAGGACAGCAGAGGCCAATTACTAATTAATCTGGTTCAATAGAATTACAGTTTACACTCTCTTCATGTATCCAGCGTGTGATGTTCGAGCGCATATACTGCGCATGCTCCAAGATGGCGTCGAAACCGGATATGAAATCCGGTGGAACGCATCGTGGAACGCAATCGCCATCGCGCATGCGCAGGGATGGAGCTTGCGTTCCAATCCCATTGCGCAGGCGCGAATGGCGATAGAATAGAAATATAGAATGCATTAGATATGGAGAATATAGTCCTATAGACTATCTGGAGGATAATATTCAAACCAGTACTGCACAGATCGAGATGTGAAGAGATCATTAATACAAATGGGCATGAATTTAAAGATAAAAAGATTTTTATATGCTACACATATCCCATATAGGAGAGATGTGACTATAGTCACCCATGGGATTCATAAGCGAGCCATAATAGATAGACATTAATGATCCCTGACATAAGTGTTCAATACATCAAATATATCAAGTTTAAAAAAAAGGAGATCATATATGGCATATATATCACAAGAAATATGTATTTCTGTTCAAAACATGCTAATCAATACAAGGATAGCAAACATACAATATGATAAGAACCATACTCCAGACTAAAAATAATTATCTATAAATTTATGCACAATAGAGATACTGCAGTGCTGAGATCAATGCTGGATATAGAGATCTATAGGTAAACAATTTCATATGGGACACAATAATCCCAAAAATGGGCCTCTGCTGATCTTCGCAATCCTTCATAGTGCTTGACACATCCGTATGTTTCTAAGGAAATATAAAAAGAGAGGCAAATTACCATATAATATTTATATAAACACAAAAACAAAATTATGATGAAAATTAAAAATGTATGCATAAAGAGAGTCAAAATAAGACTCCAAATTATGTATACACCAGGCACAAACAATACCAATCGGGAATGCAGACCCATCGTACCCCCCAGATCATTAGGCAAGTTACCCCCCCCTTTTTTAAAATTTTAAAAAAAAAATTTGATATGTTGGCCATAAGGGTATTCTATATTCAGCCCCTTGGGAGACATAGTTTCCAACTTATAGATCCACTCTAGCTCTTTTCTCTTGAGCGCCAAACCTCTGTCGCCACTGCGTCTCATTTGAGGTACAGAATCAATGATTCTGAACCTCAACTGTGACAGGCTAAGATTTTTTTAGCAAAAGTGTCTTGACACTGGTAGATCCTGTCTCTTTGTTTTCATATTAGATTTATGATTTCTCATCCTGAGACGTATTTCTGTTGTAGTCTCACCAACATAGTGTAGACCACAAGGGCAACTCAATAGATAAATAACAAAAGATGAATGACATGTGAAAAAGCCCTTGATTTTGATGACACTGCCAGTTTGTGGATGGTTAAACGAATTACCCTTCATCATGTGCTCGCAAATATTGCAGCCCAGGCAGGGGTAACAACCCAATTTAGGGGGTGCCAGAAACCTTTGACTCATTCGATTAGACCCAATATCGGCTCTCACAAGACTATTCTTAATCGTTTTGCCTCTTCTGTAGGCCATCATGGGTCTCTCCTGAAATTCAATTATTTCCGGAAAGGCTCTGCTCAGAACCTTCCAGTCCCTCCTCAAAATCTCAACAATTTGTAAGCTTAGTGTGGAGAAGGTAGAAACAAAGGGCATGCGATCCTTCTTTTCTACACTTAACTTTTTACCTAAAATGACCTGTCTGTCCAATGAATCCACCTTCCGTCGATTCTGCTCCAAAATATGATTTGGATAGCCTCGATCAAAATTTTTTTTACACAACTGATCAAGTCGTGAGGATAGTCTGTCATCTTGACTTACCACCCTCTTGACTCTGATCAATTGGCTATATGGTAATGATTTCAGCATAGCCCCCGGATGTCCAATCGAAAAATGTAGAAGATTATTTCTGTCCGTCTTTTTAGAAAACAGGTCAGACATTAGCCTGTTTTCAGTGATAGAGATCCGAGTGTCTAAGAACTCAATTGCAGTTGTAGAACAAGACATGGTAAATAGAATAGTGGGATTTAGACCATTAAGGAACGCTACAAAATCCTGCAATTGACTAATTGATCCGGTCCAGATGAGGAAGACATCGTCTATATATCGCGACCACCGCAGCACTTGGCTAAAGTGGTGGGACACATAGACAAGGTCCTCCTCAATCCGCCGCATAAAAATATTTGCATAGGTGGGGGCCTTATTTGACCCCATTGCAGTCCCTCTCTTTTGCAAATAAAATTTATCTCTTACCAAAAAATAGCACTTCATAAGGATAAACTCCAATAATGATTTAATAAAATCAACCTTGTCCCTAGAGAAGCCCGATCTTTCAAGATAAGAAAGTGAGGCCTCAATGCCCTCTTGATGGATGATTGAGGTATACAGACTACCCACCTCAAGGGTAACCAAGACCGACTGGTCAGGGATCGTAAGATCCTGAATCCTGACCAGGAAGTCTGAGGTGTCCCTGATGTAGGAGTCCGCACCAATGGCAAACTGCCTGAGTATTTTGTCAACGAACATGGCTATCGGAACAAATAGGGAATCATTCCCTGATACAATAGGGCGCCCAGGGGGACGAGTAAGATCCTTATGGATTTTTGGCAGGAGATAAAGTACGGGAGTAACAGGAAATTTAACCCGTAAAAATTCACAAAGATTTCTATCAATGATTTTCCTCTTAAATGCGCTAGAAATCAAGTTGTCAAGCTCACGTAAATATACAAACTTCGGATCACCCGGCAATATCGCATATATGTTGGTATCATTAAGTTGGTTAGCCATTTGCTGTAGATAAAGGGAGGTGTCCATAACCACTATGGCACCTCCCTTATCCGCAGGTTTAATGGTTAAGTCCCTATTACCCATTAGATCTTTAAGTGCAAGATTTTCGGCACGTGTCAAATTTCTTTGAACAGACTGGCTACTCTGCATTCTCTTTAAAGAGTCTACCTGATCTTTAACAAATAAAATATAAGTTTCAACAGCATGGATATTTTGGGGAGGCTGAAATTTACTTTTATTACATAGCCCATAATCCCTAAGATGGAACATCTCATTAGTTGAGGCTACACATGTATCAGTAATAAATTTAGGTTGCTCTGAAAAGTATGCCTTAAGCCTTAACAACCTAAAAAAACCTTTCCAGATCTAGATTAAGCATAAACCAATCAATGGGATTACTTGGACAAAAAGACAGGCCACGATTAAGAACTTTGACCTGTGGGTCAGTTAACACATGTGACGATATATTCACCACTAGGTCAGGGGGTTCTTCTTCCTGGTCTGGTATTGCCGTATCCCCCGTGTTGAAGTCATCCGTCCTCCGGATTTGTTGTAGATGGTTCTCCCTCCTGTGTTTCCTCCCGCCCCTGCGGGTTCGCTTTCTCCCACCATAGGAGCCTCCATATTGTCGCCTAAAAAAGATATGGCATATTGATCATCAGAGAGTTCTGAATCCATGATGTATGGCTCAGCCCCTCTCTGTCGTCTTCTTGGCCCTCTTTCGATCCTCCTGGGACCCCTTGGGTCAGCATCTTCTCCCTGCCAGCAGTAGATTTTACCTGTGGCATAATCATCAAGATCTCGCTGCCATTTTTGGCACTTTGTTTTCTCAATATCTCCTCGAAATTTCTGTAGATAAGAGGTAGCTTTATCTTTTAACCCCTTGCGTACCTTCGCCGTAATAGTACGTCGCTGGCCGCTTATTCCAGCGTACCTTCGACGTACTATTACGGCGCAGGAATAAACTGTCACTATGTGAAATCACATAGTGACAGAACAGCGGCGGCAGCTGTCATTGACAGCTAACCGTCTCTGCTACCGGCCTGGGGACCAATTAGCAGTCCCCAATGCCGGCGATTGCTGTGATTGGTCAGTCTCTGAAGACTGACCAATCACAGCCGTCTGTGACGTCGTCTGCAGGAGAAAGCTCCTGTCACTTTCTCTGATCTCCTCACTTCTGTGAGATACGTGAGGAGATCAGAGAAAGCGGTGTAAAAAAACAAAACACTATTTTTATTAACCCCTTCCCGAAAATGGGCGTATAGTAACGCCCTGAGGATGAAGCGGGCGCAGGAGCTGTGCTCGCTCCATCTTCATCGGATGTCGGCTGTAATATACAGCCGACATCCCACTGCAACTACAGCGAACACTGTCCTCTCCGATCGCTGTAGTTTAACCCCTTAAATGCCGCTGTCAATAGCGACAGCGGCATTTAAGTGATTGATACAGAGGGAGGGGGCTCCCTCTGCACCCCATTGCCCCCCCCCGCGAAAAATCACGGGGTTCTGATGGTTGCAATGGCAACCAGGAAGCCTAGCAACGGCTTCCTGGTTGCCAGGTACGGGAGCCTATTAGGTCCTGCCCAAGGCAGGACGTAATAGGCTCAACTGTCAGTTGTAAAGTGACAGTTACAATACACTGCACTACATCAGTACATACAGAAGTAGTGCAGTGTATTGTGCAGGGGATCAGAAGATCAGATCTTCCAGTCCCCTAGTATGTGTAAAATAAAAAGTGAAAAAAAAGTAAAAAAAAAGTTTTAGATAAATAAATAAATACAAGTTTTACATAATAAAAACAATAATCGCCTTGTTTCCCTGATCAAGCCCTTTATAATTAGAAAAAAAATGAAAAAAAAGACAAAAACTAGACATAATAGGTATCGCCGCGTTCGTATTGGCCTGACCTAAAAAAATATCATATTATTTATCCCGCACGGTGAACACCGTAAAAAAAATACCATAAAAAACAATGGCAGAATTTCCTTTTTTGGTCACGTTGTTTCCAAAAAAATGGAATAAAAAGTGATCAAAAAGTCGCGCATAGCCAAACATGGTACCAATAAAAACGACAGTGTGTCACGCAAAAAACAAGCCCTCACAAAGCTCCGTCGACAAAAAAATAAAAAAGTTATGGCTCTCAGGAGATGGTGACACTAAAACATTTTATTTAGAAAAAAGTGTTTTTTGTAAAAGTAGTAAAACATATAAAAACTATATAAATTTGGTATTGCCATAATCGTATCGAACTGCAGAATAAAGTAAACATGTTGTTTATACTGCACAGAGAACGCCGGTAAAAAATTATAAAAAAAATAGTGAAAGAATTTTTGTTTTTTGGTCTCCTCATCTCAGAAAAAATGGAATAAAAACTGATCAAATTATCGCATGTACCCCAAAATGATACTAATAAAAACGACAGCTCGTTCCATGAAAATCAAGCACTCGCATAGCTCGTCAACGGAAAAATAAAAAGTTCTGACTCTTGGAACGCAATAATGCAAAACGACGGCCCAGACTAATTTATGTGTGCAGCAGTTCTTCACCTAAAACCCCACGTCATCATTTGCAGCACCCACTGGTAGACCCTGTAAATGCAGCGAAAACTATGACATTTTGGGGTCTGTGCTACATATGGGGCTAGTGAAGAAGTCAAAGATTAGGCAATACTGGAGTGCGGATATTTTGTACAACACCACAGACACCCTTTAGAAGTGCGACTCCTGCACCCAATAATCCGGCCTGTGCATGAAGGATTGGTTCAAAGCGTACGTCACTATCCAGGGATAATTAATTTTATTATTCATTCTCCCCATTATTACATCATCCTATTATGACCTATTGCACTCCGCCCAGCTTACATATACCCTGATGTACTCCACATAGCTTACATATACCCTGATGTACTCCGCACAGCTTACATATACCCTGATGTACTCCGCCCAGCTTACATATACCCTGATGTACTCCACATAGCTTACATATACCCTGATGTACTCCGCACAGTTTACATATACCCTGATACACTCCGCCCAGCAAACATATACCCTGATGAACTACGCCCAGCTTACATATACCCTGATGTACTCCGCCCAGCTTACATATACCCTGATGTACTCCGCCCAGCTTACATATATCCTGATGTACTCCTCACATATTACATATACCCTGATGAACTCCGCCCAGCTTACATATACCCTGATGTACTCCGCCCAGCTTACATATGCCCTGATGTACTCCGCCCAGCTTACATATGCCCTGATGTACTCCGACCCAGCTTACATATACCCTGATGTACTCTGCACAGCTTACATATACCGTGATGTACTCCGCCCAGCTTACATATACCCTGATGTACTCCGCCCAGCTTACATATACCCTGATGTACTCCGCCCAGCTTACATATACCCTGATACACTCCGCCCAGCTTACATATACCCTGATGTACTCTGCCCAACTTACATATACCCTGATGTACTCCGCACAGATTACATATGCCCCCACATTATAAACTGAAACACCAGTAAAACACTAAACAAAACTACTACCAAGCAAAATCTGCGCTCCAAAAGCCAAATGGCGCTCCTTCTGGGCCTGGCAGTGTGCCCAAACAGCGGTTTATGACCACATATGGGGCGTATGTCTCCAGTGGTACAAGCTGGGCCCAACGCATTGGGCACTGAAATAGCATATATGTGGAAAATTTCAATTTTCAATCTGCAACATCCACTGTGCACTAATTCCTGCAAAACCTTTGGGGGTCAAAATGCTCACTACACTTCTAGATGAATTCCTTGAGGGGTGTAGTTTCCTAAATGGGGTCACTTCTCGGGAGTTTTCACTGTACTGGTACCTCAGCGCAATGCAACATGGCGTCAAAAACAAATTTTGTAAAATCTCCACTCCAAAAACGAAATTGCACTTTTTCCGTTTAGACCCTTGCCGTATGTCCAAATAGCCGTTTACAACCACATATGGGGTATTTCCGTAATCAGGAGAAATTGTGTAACACATTTTGGGGTGTCTTTTCTCCTGTATTCCTTGTGGAAATGAAAAATTCTGAGCTAAAGCTACAGGTTATTGGAAAAAAAAAATGTTTTCATTTTCACGGACCAATTCTAATAAAATCTATAAAACACCTGAGGGCTCAAAATGCTCACTACACCTCTAATTTAATTCTTTCAGGGGTATAGTCTCCAAATTGGGATCACATCTGGGGAATTTCTACTGTACTGGTACTTCAGGGACTCTGCAAATGCGACATGGCCCCCAGAAACCAATTCAGCAAAATCTGAGCTGCAAAATCCAAATGGTGCTCCGTCCCTTCTGAGCCCTGCCATGGGTCCAAACAGCAGTTTATTACCACATAATGGGGTATTTCCGTAATCAGGAGAAATTGCTTTACAAATGTCGAGGTGCTTTTTCTCCTTTATTCCTTATAAAAATTAGAAATTCTGTGTTTTTTCCAAAAAAAAGTCTCTTTTCATCTTCACAGACTAATTCCAATAAATTCAGCAAAAAAACCTGTTGGGTCAAAATGATAACTATACTACTAGAAAAATTCCTTGAGGTGTATAGTTTCCAAAATGGTGTCACTTTTGGGGGGATTCCACTGTTTAGGTCCCTCCAGGGCGTTGCAAACGTGACACGGCACTAAAAAACCATTCCAGTAAAATCTGAGCTCCAAAATCCAAATGGGGGTCCTTCCCTTCTGAGCCCTGCTGTGGGTCCAAACAGCACTTTATTACCACATATGGGGTATTTCCGTAATCGCGAGAAATTGCTTTACAAATGTTGGGGTGCTTTCTCTCCTTTATTTCTTGCAAAAATTAGAAATTTTTACGTTTTTCCAGAAAAAAAGTAGATTTTCATTTAACTCCAGAAAATATAGCAAAATACCTGTGGGGTCAAAATGCTAACTATACCCCTAGATAAATTCCCTGAGGGGTGTCGTTTAAAAAATGGGGGTCACTTTTGGGGGTTTCCACTGTTTTGGCACCACAAGACCTCTTCAAACCTGACATGGTGCCTAAAATATATTCTGAAAAAAGGAGGCCCCAAAATCCAAGAGGTGCTCCTTTGCTTCTGAGGCCTGTGTTTCAGTCCATTAGCGCACTAGGGCCACATGTGGGATATTTCTAAAAACTGCAGAATCTGGGCAATAAATATTGAGTTGCGTTTCTCAGGTAAAACCTTCTGTGGTACAGAAGAAAATGTATTACATATGAATTTTGTAAAAAAAAATGAAATTTGAAAATTTCAGCTCTACTTTCCTTCAATTCCTGTAAAACGCCTAAAGGGTTGAAACACTTTCTGAATGCTGTTTTGGATACTTTGAGGGGTGCAGTTTTCAAAATGGGGTGTTTTATGGGGTTTCTAATATATAGGGCACTCAAAACCACTTCAGAACTGAACTCGTCCCTGAAAAATCGCTTTTTGAAATTTTCTTGAAAATATGAGAAATTGCTGCTAAAGTTCTAAGCCTTGTGAGGTCATAGAAAAATAAAAGGATGTTCAAAAAACGATGCAAACATAAAGTAGACATATGGGAGATGTTAATTGGTAACTATTTTGTGTGGTATTACCATCTGTTTTACAAACAGATGCATTTAAAATTGGAAAAATCATAATTTCTTCATATTTTCACTAAATGTTAGTGTTTTTCACAAATAAGCAATGAATTTATCGACCAAATTTTTGCACTAAACTAAAGTACAATATGTCACAAGAAAACAATCTCAGAATCAATTGGATAGGTAAAAGCATTCCGGAGTTATTACCACATAAAGTGATACATGTCAGATTTGAAAAAATGGGTCTGGTCCTCAAGGCCAAAGTGAGCTGAGTACTCAAGGGGTTAAAGTTGTCAAATCTTGAGAGGATACCATCTCCTTCAGCTGAGTATCCCTTTCACTCAGGCGTACTTTAACCATATCAATCTCTTTTTGCAGATATTCCAGATTCAGTAGCAAAAGATCCTGAGAATATTTATTTGAAATGGCTTCAAATCTCTCTTTAAATGCTACGTTTGTAGGGAAGAGATTAGGTCTCAAGTGTGAGCGCATGCCACGCGGTATTCTGAGGCATCTGTAGTACTCACCGAGCGTGGATAGATGTAATTCAAGGGAGATTAATCTCTTGGAATGTGCCTCCCATTTTCTCCTCACATTTTCAACAGTGGGTACACTTAGGAATGTAACATCTCCCGATAGGCCCTGAAGGATACGGTCAGCATCCTCCTTTGTATAGGTAAAAACTTGAGGTGTAATCACACCTATATCCAGCTCATCTTCAGTTGACAACATTTTGAAATGGGTGCATGTGTTTGATTCAGATAGGTACAGTCCAGCAATAGATAAACACAGCACTCCACAATAGCAGGAAATCAGGCCATGTGCTCATCACCAGGGGATGAATCAATTCCCCTTTTTTTTAATCTCAGCACTGCAGTATCTCTATTGTGCATAAATTTATAGATAGTTATTTTTAGTCTGGAGTATGGTTCTTATCATATTGTATGTTTGCTATCCTTGTATTGATTAGCATGTTTTTGTTTTTCTCATGGGGGGGAGAGATCTAAGCTTAAGCTTTCAACACTTAAACGACCTAAAGATGAGTCTGGGGCTGCGCTGCCAATGTATTTCTGTATTATCTAGCGGGTCAGCTTCGACACCTTGTTACTTGGGTCTCTCGCCCCATCACTTCTAATGCTGAACTTCACCTAGCTCATGTACTGGGCTGAAAAACTTTGCGGCCAGTGTTAGAACCACATGAGTTTAGTCATCGCCATTTGCTACCCTTACACAAATTTGATGGGGTGGTGGCTGATGTACCGTTATGGGATAATCCAAGCTTCTCCCCTTCCTGTGTTTACCTGGGATGATCTACTGGGTTTCTAGAGACATACATACCATGATACAATCACTTAAAGTAGATAAAACTGTCATGTCGGTGAGTGAGATCCGAGAGGCCTTTAAAATACCTCATAGGGATACATTACATTGTATGCAGCTTTATCATGCAGTTTTCAACAGCATCCAGAACGTTTTCTAGTTGTCCTCTGGTGACACTTTTAGGCACTCCACCAACAAAAGGGTACGTATCCCTAATTTATTCTCATGTGATGGATGCTAAAATGCAATTAGAACCCATGGCAGTAGAGAGTAAGAGGAAGGAATTAATCCCCTCGAAGTCTGATGAGGATTGGAGAGAGGCTCAGAGGTCCCATTTGCTAGTTTCTCCTGCTGCTAGTCATAAATTGGTGCAATGATATATAATGCATCAATGTTACTTGACGCCGATCAGATTGAGACACATGGGCAGGCGGGATTCGTCTTGTTGCCATAGATGTGGTGAAGATAGGGCTGAACTTATACATTTATTGTGGCAATGTCGGTGGATCTCTTCTTTTTGGAAGGAGGTAGTAGTGTTACTGACCGAAGTGTCAGTGAAAGAGGTTCAACTCAAGCCCGAAATGTGCTTGCAGAGGTTGATGTCGGAGGAACAGTGGTCGGTGCATGAGAGAATTTTTCTTAGGGAGTCACTCTTCATGGCAAGGAAGGCAGTGGCTATAAGATGGATGGCTGATAGGCAGCCGACGTTAGCTCAATGGCGTAAATTGATCAACGATTTCCTTTTGTATAAATTGTATGTAAACATAGTGGTCATCCCACTAAATTTCATTAAATTTGGGGTGGTTGGTGCTCCTCGAATCTCACTCACTGAACAATTCAAGGTTTGACTGATTCTTTGGCGATTACTATGATTGGGCTTGATTAGGGTATATTGGTTGGATGCCATGTACTCTCTTGGACAACATGTTTACATGCCAATGTATGGGGAGTACGGATCATCTGCTCAAATAATTCTGATGCATTTGCTTACTATGATTTTGTATTTCTCTGTACAGAAATGTGTATGTTGAACATTTGTTTTTATATTTTGTCATTTTACACTACCGTTCAAAAGTTTAGGGTCACTTAGAAATTTCCTTTTTTAAAAAAAAATAAAAGCACAGTTTTTTTCAATGAAGATAACATTAAATTAATCAGAAATACACTCTATACATTGTTAATGTGGTAAATTACTATTCTAGCTGCAAACATCTTGTTTTTAATGCAATATCTACATAGGTATATAGAGGCCCATTTCCAGCAACCATCACTCCAGTGTTCTAATGGTACATTGTGTTTGCTAACTGTGTTAGAAGGCTAATGGATGATTAGAAAACACTTGAAAACCCTTGTGAAATTATGTTAGCACCGCTGTAAACAGTTTTGCTGTTTAGAGGAGCTATAAAACTGACCTTCCTTTGAGCTAGTTGAGAATCTGGAGCATTACATTTGTGGGTTCGATTAAACTCTCCAAATGGCTATAAAAAGAGAGAAATTCCCAAGAAACTGAAGATTTCCTACAACGGTGTGTACTACTCCCTTCAGAGGACAGCACAAACAGGCTCTAACCAGAGTAGAAAGAGAAGTGGGAGGCCCCGCTGCACAACTGAGCAACAAGACAAGTACATTAGAGTCTCTAGTTTTAGAAATAGACGCCTCACAGGTCCTCAACTGGCAGCTTCATTAAATAGTACCCGCAAAACGCCAGTGTCAACGTCTACAGTGAAGAGGCGACTCCGGGATGCTGGCCTTCAGGGCAGAGTGGCAAAGAAAAATCCATATCTGAGACTGGCTAATAAAAGGAAAAGATTAATATGGGCAAAAGCACACAGACATTGGACAGAGGAAGATTGGAAAAAAGTGTTATGGACAGACGAATCGAAGTTTGAGGTGTTTGGATCACACAGAAGAACAACTGAAAAGATGCTGGAAGAGTGCCTGTCAAGCATGGTGGAGGTAATGTGATGGTCTGGGGTTGCTTTGGTGCTGGTAAAGTGGGAGATTTGTACAAGGTAAAAGGGATTTTGAATAAGGAAGGCTATCACTCCATTTTGCAACGTCATGCCATACCCTGTGGACAGCGCTTGATTGGAGCCAATTTCATCCTACAACAGGACAATGACCCAAAGCACACCTCCAAATTATCCAAGAACTATTTAGGGAAGAAGCAGGCAGCTGGTATTCTATCTGTAATGGAGTGGCCAGCGCAGTCACCAGATCTCAACCCCATAGAGCTGTTGTGGGAGCAGCTTGACCGTATGGTATGCAAGAAGTGCCCATCAAGCCAATCCAACTTGCAGGAGGGGCTTTTGGAAGCATGTGGTGAAATTTCTCCCTATTACCTCAGCAAATTAGCAGCTAGAATGCCAAAGGTCTGCAATGCTGTAATTGCTGCAAATGGAGCATTCCAAGACGAAAGCAAAGTTTGAAGGAGAAAATTATTATTTCAAATAAAAATTATTATTTCTAACCTTGTCAATGTCTTGACTATATTTCCTAGTCATTTTGCAACTCATTTGATAAATATAAGTGTGAGTTTTCATGGAAAACACAAAATTGTCTGGGTGACCCCAAACTTTTGAACGGTAGTGTATATGCATTGTGTCTGCTGTTTCTTAAAGTCTTATGGACTACTGGATACATGTTATTATTCGGATGTATATGTGTAATTGACTCTGTTATTTTATTTTCAATAAAACGAGTTTAAAAAAAAAAATCCTGCATAGAAAATCAATCTGGCTTCCAGCAAAGCAGATAGATCAACAAAGTGTAAAAACATGTCAAAGCGCAAAAGCAATAATTATTGACAAGGCATATTCAGTGTTTGCAGAGCATAGTAATCATTACAGGCAATAGTTTAATATAAAAGCGGTCCATTTGAAGCATTAACATAGGGCAAGTACATTTTGCCATGTTAAAAAGAAGAACCTGAAGTCCTTGTGGCAGATGTAACCATGGATTTTAGTGCGGCGGTCACCCAGAATCAATATTAAGGCTGTGAGACTAGATGTATCAGAAAGTTGCAGTGTGGTAGGGGAGAATTGCGTCAGCGAGGGATTACACCAATCGTCCCATATCTTTTGGATTGTTTTCCTGCAGTTTTTGGTTTTATAAACAATATTTTCAAATGGGATTATCTGATTCACTAGTTTTGTAAACATACTAAGGCCTTGTTTGCACGGCGTGTATTCAACGCGTTTTTATCACGTTTTACGCGTCGAAAAACTTGTCAAAACCGCATGCTTTAAGTTTTCTATTGACATTTTTTTTTTACGATCGTCGTGTAAAAAAAGAAGCGTCAGGCCAAATCGAATTCCCATAGTCAATGGGAGTCCAAGTTACGCTCCAAAAAAACATGCCAAAAAAACGCTTAATAAAAGCTAGCGTTTTTTACGCATTTACACGTCAGGTTTTTTATAGCGCCATGTGAGCAAGGCCCAACAGTGGAAGTCCTTGATTCGATCCAGCTGATGTCTATGGCTTCTTTGGCCATATATAAAACTCCTCGAATAAAGATACATTAATAGTAATTCCAAGTGTCAGTGTCCATTAATCCTAGTAAGCAAAAAGTGGAAGTGGGTCTAGTAATATATTGGATACCAGATCAACTACTTTTTTCCAATAACGGAATAAAGAAGGGCAAGGCCAAATTATGTGCATAATGTCTGCATCTTCGTTACATCATAGGCAGGTAGACAAGGGAATTCTGCCCATCTGGTGTAATCTAATTGGGGTCAAATAACATTGATGGAAAATAAATGACTGTGTAAGTCTATTATTAGCAGTATCGGATATATGGAGGTGAGATTTCATCGCCTCTTGCCACTGTTCTTTTCTCAAGTTGGAAATAACATCTCATCATTTAGCAAATACAGGGAGAGTAGAATGTTTTATATTTTTAGCAATAAAATAGAATATAGGGATGAAATTAGGCCCCTAGGGCCTACAGCACTCCAAATCAACAGATTTTTTTAAAAGACGAAATCTGCTTGAGAAAATAGTTTGCTTAAGGCATGGCACAACTGTAGATAGTCAATGGCAGAGCAGGGAGATACATCTAGGACACAGATACCTTCCTAAGGCTGGGTTCACACGACCTATTTTCAGGCTTAAACGAGGCGTATTATGCCTCGATTTACGCCTGAAAATAGGGCTACAATACGTCGGCAAACATCTGCCCATTCATTTGAATGGGTTTGCCGACGTACTGTGCAGACGACCAGTAATTTACGCGTCGTCGTTTGACAGCTGTCAAACGACGACGCGTAAATTGATTGCCTCGGCAAAGAAGTGCAGGGCACTTCTTTGCAATGTAATTTGAGCCGTTCTTCACTGAAGTCAATGAAGAGCAGCTCAAGATTTACGAGCGTCAAAGACGCCTCGCATAATGCGAGGAGGAGCTTTTATGTCTGAAACGAGGCAGCTGTTTTCTCCTGAAAACAGTCTGTCTTTTCAGACGTAAAAGCCTCTCATCGTGTGCACATACCCTCAGGATGCAGATACTATTGAATGTAGCATTGCTGCCGCTGTGAAAGCAGTGCCACCGGACATGGGGGGGGGGGGCGTATACGCCACCGAATTTAGGCCTTTGCTGTGTTGAAAGTTTCAGTTTTGGACAGAGAAGCCCCAGACAAAGGAAGAAATAAGATAAGACGATTCATTAAAAAACATCTTAGTGTTAATAACATGGATATATAAACATTTCGGAGTACGATCATTTAAGTTAATTCTTCCCGTAACAGACTGGGGCAGAGAATTTCAAATTCAGAACTTGTCTTTTAAATAAGTAATGATGTAAAACATATTTTTAAATAATTTTTGATGATTTTTTTAAAAATTGTATATTCTCTATATCATGGTCTATATCAGGGGTCTCAAGCATGCGGCCCCTGGGCCATATGTGGCCCCTGGGGCTGTCATCTATGGCCCGTGGGACACAGAGCCGCAACTACACACTCTGCTCCGGGACTCAGGAATTCCCTGAGATCGCTGTCCACATATGGACAGCTATGTCTGGGGCTTCCCCAGAGCCGGAGTCCCGTGCAGAGCGCTAGTATAGGCTCTGCTCCGGGACTCTGTGAAATTCCCTGACATCGCTGTCCATATATGAACAGTGTGTCAGGGTCTTCCCCAGAGCAGAGCTACGGGCAGAGCGCTATGATCGTCTCTGCTCCGGGACTCTGAGATATTGCCTGACAACGCTGTCCATATATGGACAGTGTGCAGGGTCTTCCCCAGAGCGGAGTGCCTGGCAGAGCGCAAGTATCGGCTCTGCTCTAGGACTCTGTGGAATTCCCTGACATCGCTGTAATGACGGGGTAGGGAGACAGACAGGTGAGCCCTAATCTACCCGCCACTCAGTCCCTGCCTACTTGCACGGCCCGTCCTAGGCGACGGCGTACAACTGGGCGACGGTCCCTACGCTCAATATGTGCACAACAGACAAACAGACAAGGGTACACAGAAGCTAAGGGAAATGGGGCAGTTGCCCACGGCAACACCATGAGCAACAGGCGTAGTGGACGAGCCGAGTCAAACCAGGAGTGTACGAGGTACCTAACACAGAGCAGGAGCATAGTCAGTAAAGCCAGGGTCAAAATTAAGCAAGGTCAATAATAATAGCAGGAGCAGCAGAGCCATGAAACAGGAAAGAATCACAGGCAAAGACAAGCAGGAAATGAAGGTATAAATAGACCGAGGGCGGGAGCTAGAACCGTCTGGCCAGGATGTGATAGGTTCTCCCACTCCTGAGCCTACCAGCCTGAGTGGTAGCAGATCGAGTCACTCTATCAGACTTAGGAGCAGGTGCAAACTGATTAACCATGGGCGTCGACACAGAAGCTGTGTCTGGCAGATCCTTTACAGTACCCCCTTTTATGAGGGGCCACTGGACCCTTTCTAGGTGGACCTGGCTTATTGGGGAAACGAAGATGGAACCTCCTGAGCAATACCCCAGCGTGAACATCCCGGGCGGGTACCCAAGTCCTCTCCTCAGGCCCGTATCCTCTCCAATGGACCAGGTACTGGAGGGAGCCTTGGACCATCCTGCTGTCCACAATCTTGGCCACCTCGAATTCTACCCCTTCAGGGGTGAGAACAGGGACCGGAGGTTTCCTCGAGGTAGCCAAGGACGGGGAGCAGCGTTTCAGGAGGGAGGCATAAAACACGTCGTGTATTCGAAAAGACGGGAGTAACTCCAGTCGGAAGGATACAGGGTTAAGGACCTCTATGACCTTGTACGGCCCTATATACCGGGGAGCAATTTTTTTGGACGGGACTTTAAGGCGCAAATTTTTTGAAGACAGCCACACCAGATCCCCGACCTAGGTTCTTCTGAAGCTGGGCCCAGACTGTGCACAGATCCCGAAGAATGACATCTACCTCGGGATTGTTGGAACCACGGGGTGAAACGGAGGAGAACCGTGGATTAAACCCAAAATTACAGAAAAAAGGGGGAGACCCCTGACGAGTTACTGACCCGGTTATTAGGGAAAATTCGGCAAGGGAAATGAAGGAGACCCAATCATATTGACAGTCAGAGATAAAACACCTTAAGTATTGTTCTAGAGACTGATTTGTCCTCTCGGTTTGGCCATTAGTTTCAGGATGGAAGGCCGAGAAGAAGGACAGATCAATCTCCAACTTTTTACAGAAAGCTCTCCAAAACAATGAAACAAATTGTACCCCTCTGTCAGAAACAATATTGACAGGAACCCCATGGAGACGCAGGATGTGTTTGACAAACAAGGTAGCTAACGTCTTGGCATTGGGTAGTTTCTTGAGGGGCACAAAGTGGCACATCTTACTGAAGCAGTCTACTACAACCCACACCACCGACTTCCCTTGAGATGGAGGCAGATCGGTGATAAAATCCATGCAGATATGGGTCCAAATTCTCTGGGGAATGGGCAAAGAACATAGTAAGCCCGCTGGTCGGGACCTGGGAGTCTTGGACCTAGCACAAATTTCACAAGTGGCGACGTAGGCCTTAACGTCTTTAGGCAAACCAGGCCACCAATAGTTTCTGGCAATGAGGTGCTTGGTACCCAGGATGCCTGGATGGCCAGATAGTGAAGAGTCATTATTTTCCCTGAGTACCCTTAGCCGGAATTGCAGGGGAACAAGCAGCTTGTTCTCAGGAAGGTTCCCGGGAGCTGAACCTTTATCAGCCGCAATTTCAGAGACTAAGTCAGAATCAATAGAGGAAATGATTATACCTGGGGAGAAACACAAGCAAGATCTTCCTCCGAAGGAGGGCTGGCCATGAAGCTACGTGACAGTGCATCAGCTTTAATATTTTTAGACCCAGCCCTATAGGTGGCCAAAAAGTTGAATCTAGTAAAAAAACAACGCCCATCGAGCTTGTCTCGCGTTTAGCCTCCGGGCAGATTCTAGGAAAACCAGATTCTTGTGGTCGGTAAGGACCGTTACCTGGTGCCTAGCCCCCTCCATGAAGTGGCGGCACTCTTCAAATGCCCATTTAACCCCTTAAGGACGCAGCCTAGTTTGGGCCTTAAGGCTCAGAGCCCATTTTTCAAATCTGACATATTTCACTTTATGTGGTAATAACGTCGGAATGCTTAAACCTATCCAAGCGATTCCGAGATAGTTTTCTCATGACACTTTGGGCTTCATGTTCGTGGTAAAATTTGGTCGATATATTCAGTCTTTATTTGAGAAAAATTGCAAAATTTAGAGAAAATTTTGAAAAAATAGAATTTTTCAGAATTTAAATGCATCTGCTTGAAAAACAGACGGTTATACCACCCAAAATAGTTACTAGTTCACATTTCCCATATGTCTACTTTATATTGGCATCGTTTTTTGAACATTATTTTATTTTTCTTGGACGTTACAAGGCTTAGAACATAAACAGCAATTTCTCATATTTTTAAGAAAATTTCAAAAGCCTTTTTTTTAAGGTACCTGTTCAGTTCTGAAGAGGCTTTGAGGGGCCTATGTATTAGAAACCCCCATAAAGCACCCCATTTTAAAAACTAGACCCCTCAAAGTATTCAAAACAGCATTTAGAAAGTTTTTTAACCCTTCAGGCATTTCACAGGAATTAAAGCAAAGTGGAGGTGAAATTTTCAAATTTCGTTTTTCTTTCTGAATTTCAATTTTATTCTATTTTTTTTCTGTAACAAAGAAGGTTTTACCAGAGAAACACAACTATATATGTATTGTCCAGATTCTTCAGTTTTTAGAAATGTCCCACATGTGGCCCTACTGCGCTCGTGGACTAAAACACAAGCCCCAGAAGCAAAGAAGCACCTAGTGCATTTTGGTGGTGCTTTTTTATTAGCATATATTTTAGGCAGCATGCCAGGTTTGGAGAGGTGTTGAGGTGCCAAAACAGTAGGAATCCCCCAAAACTGACCCCATTTTGGAAACTGCACCCCTCAAGGAATTAATTTATAGTTATTGTTACCATTTTGACCCCGTAGTTTTTTCACAGCGCGTATTTGAATTGGGCTGTGAAATTAAAAGAATGAAAATTTTTCCAATAAGATGTCATTTTTGATCAGAATTTCTTATTTTCACAGGGAACAAAATGCCCCATTTTGTTGCCCAATTTGTCCTGAGTGCGGCAATACCCCATTTGTGGTGATAAACTGCTGTTTGGGCCCATGGGAGGCCTCAGAAGGAAAGGAGCGCTATGTGTTCTTAGGAGTCCAGATTTTGCTGGATTGGTTTTCGGGTGCCATGTCGCATTTGCAGAGCCTCAGAGGTATCAAAGCAATGGAAACCCACCAAAAGTGACCCCATTTTGGAAACAAAACCCCTCAAGGAATTTATTTATGGGTGTTGTGACCATTTAGACCCCACAGTTTTTTCACAGAACTTATTTGAATTGGGCTGTGAATTTAAAAAAAAAAACTTTTTTCCAATAAGATGTAGTTTTGGCTCAAAATGTCTTATTTTCACAACGAATAAAATACCCCATTTTGTTGCCAAATTTGTCCTGAGTGCGGCAATACCCTATTTGTGGCCATAAACTGCCGTTTGGGCCCATGGGAGGTATTAGAAGGAAAGGAGCGCTATGTGTTCTTTGGAGCCCAGATTTTGCTGGATTGGTTTTCGGGTGCCATGTCGCATTTGCAGAGCCCCAAAGGTATCAAAGCAATGGAAACCCACAGAAGTGACCCCATTTTGGAAACTACACCCCTCAAGGAATTCATTTATGGGTGTTGTGACCATTTAGACTCCACAGTTTTTTCACAGAATTTATTTGAATTGGGCTGTGAATTCAAAAAAATGTAATTTTTTCCAATAAGAGGTAGTTTTGGCTCAAAATTTCTTATTTTCACAAGGAATAAAATACCCCAATTTGTTGCCCAATTTGTCCTGAGTGTGGCAATACCCCATTTGTGGTGATAAACTGCCGTTTGGGCCAATGGGAGGCCTCAGAAGGAAAGGAGCGCTATGTGTTCTTTGGAGCCCAGATTTTGCTGGATTGGTTTTCGGGTGCCATGTCGCATGTGCAGAGCCCCAAAGGTATCAAAGCAATGGAAACCCACCAGAAGTCACCCCATTTTGGAAACTACACCCCTCAAAGAATTTATTTATGGGTGTTGTGACCATTTAGACCCCACAGTTTTTTCACAGAATTTATTTGAATTGGGCTGTGAATTAAAAAAATAATTATTTTTTCCAATAAGAGGTAGTTTTGGCTCAAAATTTCTTATTTTCACAAGGAATAAAATACCGCATTTTGTTGCCCAATTTGTCCTGAGTGTGGCAATACCCTATTTGTGGTGATAAACTGCCGTTTGGGCCCATGGGAGGGCTCAGAAGGAAAGGACCACCATGTGGCCTACTGGGAATTTTCTGGTGCTAAGTCGTGTGTGCAGAAGCCCCTGAGGTATCAGTACAGTTGAAACCCCCGAGAAGTGACCCCGTTTTAAAAACGACACCCCTTAAGGAATTCATCTAGAGGTGTAGTGAGCATTTTGACCCCACAGGTATTGTGTAAAAGATAATGCGCAGCAGATAGTGCAGAGTGAGATTTGCAATTTTCTATATATATATGCCATGTCAGTGTCCGATATATTGTGCCCAGCATGTGCCACCGGAGACATACACCCCATAAACCGTAATGTGGGCTCTCCCGGGTACGGCAATACCCTACATGTGGCTGTTATTAGCTGCCTGGGCACACGGCAGGACTCAGAAGGAAAGGACCACCATTTGGCCTACTGGAGCTTTTCTGGTGCTAAGTCTTGTACGCAGAAGCCCCTAAGGTACCAGTACAGTTGAAACCCCCAAGAAGTGACCCTGTTTTAAAATCTACACCCCTTAAGGCATTCATCTAGAGGTGTAGTGAGCATTTTGACCACACAGGTATTGTGTAAAAGATAATGTGCAGCAGTTGGTGCAGAGTGAAATGTGCAATTTTCTATACATATATGCCTATTCAGTATCCGATATATTGTGCCCAGCATGCGCCACCGGAGATATACACCTCATAAACTGTAATGTTGGCTCTCCCGGGTACGGCAATACCCTACATGTGGCTGTTATCAGCTGCCTGGGCACACAGCAGGGCTCAGAGGGGAAAGATGAGGAGGGGTAAGCTGTGCGAAGTGGATCAGAGCGAGTAAAACTGGGGTAAATTAAAAATAAAGGGATGGATGATAAATTTTAAAACACTCTTTCATACAGAGCTCTGGTTTTTCGGGACACGCGTCACATTGATATATTGTGTCCTTCCTTATCCCCCTCTTATAGCAGACTCTGCACCTCTTTTGACTTTTTCCCTTCTTGCCAGTTCGGGGAACTTCTCCTAAAAAGTGTTGCCCTGGTACGATGCCTGTGGCCCCGCTTCCAGAAGTACTGTAAGGCTTCAGGACTTGATCTGACAAGTCCACCCCTCCCATGTACCTATTGTAGTCCAGGATGCAGTCTAGTTTGGGGGTCCCTGTACTGGTACCTCGTACAGGTACATGGGTACTGGTGTGGCATCTCCCTGGTCTTGTACTTGACACACAATATGTCTCACCCTTTCTGAGCGTTTGCCCTGCAGAGTCTTAGGGAGGCCTCTCAGATGTCTTCTAGCAGTGCCGCATGCCGCAGGACTTCTGGAAGCGAGGCAGTTGAAGAGTGGGACGCTGGTATAAAAATTATCCAGGTAGAGGTGGTAACCCTGGTCCAGCAGTGGGTGCACCAAATCCCACACAATTTTTGTATTAACTCCCAGTAAGGGGGGGCATTCTGGGGGCTGAATACTGCTGTCCTTCCCTTTATATATCCTAAATTTGTAGGTATACCCTGATGCACTCTCGCAGCTTATACATCTTCACGCCATACCTTGCCCTCTTACCCGGCAGTTACCCGCGGAATTGAAGCCTCCCTTTCAAATGTACCAGGGATTCATCTATAGAAATACACTTCTCGGGGGTGAATGCTGGGAAAACCGGGCGCTGAAATGGTCTAATAGGGGTCTCCGTTTATACAAACGGTCAAAACTGGGGTCATCTCGGGGTGGGCACGGCTCATTATCAGTATAATGTAAGAAGCAAAGTATTGCCTCATTTTTATTTTATTTTTTAGTTTCCAGCTCAGTTCTGAAGTTGCTTTGAGGGGCCCATATATTAGACACCCTTATCAAACACCCCATTTCAGAAACTAGACCCCTCAAAGTATTCACAACAGCATTTAAAAAGTTTATTAACCCTTTAGGTGTTTCACAGGAATTTAGAGCAAAGTAGAGGTGACATTTAATTAATTTAATTTAATTTATTAGGCACCATGTCCGGTTTGAAGAGGTCTTGTGGTGCTAAAACAGTGGAAACCCCCCAAAAGTGACCCCTTTTTGGAAACTAGAGACCTTGAGGAATCCATTGTAGTTTTCTTGGGGTGCATGCGACTTTTTGATCAGTTTTTATTCTATTTTTAGGTGGCGTGGTGACTAAAAAAACAGCAATTTTACTATTGTTTTTTATTCAATTTTTTTTACAGCGTTCACCGTGTGCTATAATTGACATATTCACTTTATTCTGCGGGGCGATACGATTACGGCGGTACCAGATGTTTATAGTTTTATTTTATGTCTTATGGCGTTTGCACAATAAAATACATTTTGTAAAATATAATTTATTTTTTGTGTTACCTTATTCTAAGAGCCATAACTGTTTTATTTTTCCATCAGGAAAGTCGTGCGAGGACTTATTTTTTGCGTAACGAACTGTAGTTTCGATCAGTACAATTTTTAGGTACATGCGACTTTTTGATCTCTTTTTATTCCATTTTTTGGGAGGTGAAGTGACCAAACAATTGTGATTGTGGTACGGTTTATTATTATTTTCTCTTACGGCGTTCACCGCGCGGGATAAATAACGACATCGTTTTGTAGTTCAGGACGTTACGGACGCGGCGATACCAATTATGTATAGTTTATTTGTTTATTTATATATTTTTATTAATAATAAAGAACTGATAAGGGAAAAAGGGGGACTTTTACTTTTATTACTTTTAAATCTTTTATTTTCTTATTTTTACACAACTTTTTTTAACTTTTTCACACTTTTTTTACTTTGTCCCACTAGGGGACATGAGAGCAGGAGGCTCTGATCGCTATTCTAATACACTGCACTACATACGTAGTGCAGTGTATTAGAGCTGTCAGCTGTTCGCTGACAGCAAGCATAGTGGGTCCTGATTTTGTCGGGACCCACTAGACTTCCGTCGATGGCGTAGCCAGAGTCCATTGTTAGGATTCTGGTTGCCATAGTAGCCATCATGGCCCGCTATCGTGTAGCAGGCCGGCGATGGCATCTTAACCCCTAAGAAGCCGCGATCGCTATTGAACGCGGCTTCTAAGGGGTTAATCGGCGGGGACCACCGCGATCGGTCCCTGCACACTAAGCTGTGATAGCCTGCTGTCGGAAACAGCAGGTATCACAGCTCAAACACGTGCCGGGATTAAATGGCGCCGTGTTTACTCAGGTCAGTACTATTACTGACCTGAGCGCGAACGATGTACTTAGCGCGACGTAATAGTACTGACCTGAGCGCGAAGGGGTTAATGGCTAAGAGTTCGCGGTTGCCAATGTCATAGTTACTCTCAGTGGGCGAGAACTTCCTGGAGAAGTAGGCACAGGGACGGAGATGGGTATAAGCCCCCCGAAGATCAAACTTAGAGAACCATTGGGCCCCCTGACCCTGATTGAAGAGATCAGGAATCAAAGGAAAGGAATACTGGTTCCTTACAGTGACCTTATTCAAGTTTCGGTAATCGATGCACGGCCTAAGACCACCATCCTTCTTCCCTACGAAGAAGCCAGCACCTACTGGAGAAGTAGAGGGGCGAATGTAACCCTTGGCCAGGCATTCCTGGATATACTCTCTCATGGCTTTACGTTCGGGACAAGAGAGATTAAATATCCTACCTTTAGGGAGCTTAGCTCCTGGTACCATATCTATTGCGCAATCGTATTCTCTATGAGGAGGTAACACTTCGGAGGCCTTTTTAGAAAAAACATCAGCGAAGTCCTGAATAAATTCAGGTAGAGTGTTCACCTCCTCAGGGAGAGAACTAAAATTAACAGAAAAACATGACGTCATGCATTCATTACCTCATTTGGTAAGATCCCCAATATTCCAGTTAAACGTGGGATTATGCATCTGCAACCAGGGAAGGCTTAAAAAACCAAATTGGACGATAATCCCTACATCACCAGTACAGAGCACTGCTCCAAATGCATGGAGCCAACAATGAGTTCAAAAACAGGGGTATGCTGCGTAAAATAACCATTAGCAAGTGGAGTGGAGTCGATACCCACTACCGGGACAGGTTTAGGCAAATCAATCAATGGCATAGCTAGAGACATAGCAAATTCCACAGACATAATATTAGCAGAAGACCCTGAATCCACGAAGGCACTGCCGGTAGCAGACCTACCCTCAAAAGTGACCTGAAAGGGAAGCAAGATCTTATTAGGTTTCATATTTATGGGAAATACCTGTGCACCCAAGTGACCTCCCCGATGGTCACTTAGGCGCAGAAGTTCTTCCGGCTGCTTATTCTTACGCCTAGGACAGTTGTTCACTTGATGCTTGTCATCCCCACAGTAGAAGCAGAGACCATTCTTCCTGCGGAGCTCTCTACGTTGTTGGGGAGACATGGAGGCCCCGAGTTGCATTGGTACATCCGAGTTTTCCGTGGAAGAACGATGCAACGGAACCTCGGGAGCCATCATGGGGGAGCCAGAGGAGAAAGCACAAAAAGTCGTCGTTCCCTGAGACGTCGGTCAAGACGTACCGCTAAAGCCATAACCTGATCTAGAGAGTCTGAAGAGGGATAGCTAGCTAACAGGTCTTTCAGCGCGTTCGACAGACCCAATCTAAACTGGCACCTCAAGGCAGGGTCATTCCACCGAGAAACTACACACCACTTCCTAAAGTCAGAACAGTACTCCTCAACGGGTCTCTTACCCTGACGTAAGGTCACCAGCTGACTCTCGGCAAAGGCAGTCTTGTCAGTCTCGTCATATATGAGCCCGAGAGCAGAAAAAAAATGATCAACAGAGGAAAGTTCAGGGGCGTCAGGAGCCAAGGAGAAGGCCCATTCTTGGGGCCCGTCCAGGAGCCGGGACATAATTATACCCACTCGCTGGCTCTCAGAACCTGAGGAGTGGGGCCTTAGACGAAATAGAGCCTACAACTCTCCCGAAAGGAGAAAAAAGTCTTCCGGTCCCCTGAGAAACGGTCAGGCAACTTGAGGTGGGGGGCACTACCAGGGTAGCATCATGCTGGTTGCCCCTCTGAGCCAGGGGTTGGACCTGTAGGGAGAGGCCCTGCATTTATTGAGCCAGGGTCTCAAGGGGATCCATAGTTGTGTCAGGGACTAGGGTAGAAAAGGTATATGGGCCTGTGATTATGTAATGACGGGGTAGGGAGACAGACAGGTGAGCCCTAATCTACCCGCCACTTAGTCCCTAACTACTTGCACGGCCCGTCCTAGGCGACGGCGTACAACTGGGCGACGGTCCCTATGCTCAATATGTGCACGACAGACAAACAGACAAGGGTACACAGAAGCTAAGGGAAATGGGGCAGTTGCCCATGGCAACACCGTGAGCAACAGGCGTAGTGAACGAGCCGAGTCAAGCCAGGAGTGTACGAGGTACGTAATGCAGAGCAGGAGCGTAGTCAGTAAAGCCAGGGTTAAAATGAAGCAAGGTCAATAATGATAGCAGGAGCAGCAGAACCAGGAAACAGGAAAGAATCACAGGCAAAGACAAGCAGGAAATGAAGGTATAAATAGACCGAGGGCAGGAGCTAGAACCGTCTGACCAGGCTGTGATAGGTTCTCCCACTCCTGAGCCTACCAGCCTGAGTGGTAGCAGATCGAGTCACTCTATCAGACTTATGAACAGGTGCAGACTGATTAACCACGGGCGTGAACACAGAAACTGTGTCTGGCAGATCCTTTACAATCGCTGTCCATATATGGACAGTGTGTCAGGGTCTTCCCCGGAGCGGAGTCCCGGGCAGAGTGCTGGTATCGGCTCTGCTCCAGGCCTCTGTGGAATTCCCTGACATCGCTATCCATATATGGACAGTGTGTCAGAGTCTTCCCCAGAGCGGAGTCCTGGGCAGAGCGCTAGTATAGGCTCTGCTCCGGGACTCTGTGGAATTCCCTGACATTGCTTTCCATATATGGAGAGTGTGTCAGGGTCTTCCCCAAAGCGGGGTCCCGGGAAGAGCGCTAGTATAGGCTCTACTCTGGGGAAGTCTCTGAGATCGCTGTCCATACATCGGCAGTGATGTCAGGGGCTTGCCCAGAGCAGGAGTCCCAGTGATGTCAGGAGCACAGCAGGAGTCCCAGGAAGAGCCTACTAGCGCTCTGCCCGGGACTCCAGCTCTGGGGTTGCCCCTGACATCGCTGTCCATATATAGACAGTGATGTAAGGAGCAGAGCTGCAATCCCAGGCAGAGTGCTAGAAGCGGCTCTGCTCCGGGACTCTAGCTCTGGGCAAGCCTCTGACATCACTGTCCATATATGGACATGGATGTTAATGGCTTCCCCAGAGTTCCGGCGCAGAGCCTATACTAGTGCTCTGCTCCGGGACACCGGCTCTGGGGTTGCCCCTGATATCACATTCTGGTCCAGGAGGATCCCCTGACATCACTGTGTATGGACAGTAACGTCAGGGGCTCCAACAGTAGAGGAATCCCCAGCCAAAGCGTCGGCAATGCTCTGGCTGGGGATTCCACTCCTAGAGGGAGCCCCAATGGAGCTATCTACTTGGGGTGGGTGTGGCATTATCTGCAGAGGGCACTGTGGCAGCATCTGCAGAGGGCACTGTGGCAGCATCTGCAGAGGGTACTGTGGCAGCATCTGCAGAGGGCACTGTGGCAGCATCTGCGGAGGGCACTGTGGCAGCATCTGCAGAGGGCACTGTGGCAGCATCTGCGGAGGGCACTGTGGCAGCATCTGCGGAGGGCACTGGCAGCATCTACAGAGGGCACTGTGGCAGTATGTACAGAGGACACTCTGGCATTATCTAGGGGTGTGTTGCATTATCTACAGAGGGCACTATGGCATTATCTGGAGGGCACTGTGGCATTTTCTACAGAGGGCACTGTGGCATTATCTACAGAGGACTCTGTGGCATTATCTACAGAGGACTCTGTGGCATTATCTACAGAGGGCACTGTGGCAGCATCTACAGAGGACACTGTGGCAGCATCTACATAGGGCACTGTGGCAGCATCTACAGGGGGCACTGTGGGAGCATGTACACAGGGCACTGTGGCAGCATCTACAGAGGGCACTGTGGCATCATCCACAGAGGGCACTGTGGCAGCATCGCTAGAGGGCACTGTGGCAGCATCCCTAGAGGGCACTGTGGCACTATCTAAAAAGGGGCTGCCCAATCTTGACATGTGTGTCTGCCAAACGCTGCCAACTGAGCCGCCAGACAGCATTTAGCGACACTTAGGGTATGTTCACACTGCCTATTTTACGCCTCGAATTACGCCTGAAAAAACGTCCCTAATATGACTACAAACATCTGCCCATTGCTTTCAATGGGAATTTCGATGTTCTTTTCCCACAAGCCTTTATTTTACGCGTCACTGTCAAAATACGGCGCGTAAAATGACGGTTTGTCAAAAGAAGTGCAGGACACTTCTTGGGACTTTTTTTAGGTGTTTTTCATTGACTCCATTGAAAAACAGGTAAAAAAACGGCCGTAAAATACGCAGCGAAAAACGCGAGTTGTTACAAAAAGTCTGAAAATCAGGAGCTGTTTTTGCCTGAAAACAGCTCTGTATTTTCAGACGTTTTTGGTCACTACGTGTGAACATACCCTTTAACTGGAAAACTGGATTGTTGAAATAAGCACGTGGAGAATTCTCTCAAACTTTAAACCTAGCGGTATTATTATAGTAATGTAGTATTATTATTATTATTATAGTAATATAGTGTTATAGTAGATCAAATAACTAATTGATTAACACTAATTTTGTATTGTATCAAATTTGAAAGTAATGCGGCCGGTCAACTTCCCATTTTTTCTATATGTGGCCCACTTACCCGGCCGAGTTTGAGACCCCTGGTCTATATTAAACAATTATCCTAAAATCTTGCAATTCTTACTCTGGCCACTGAGCGTCACAATAGAATTAAACGTCCTGTTCTGTAGAGGTCACTTCTCAGCAGTCATCACATTATCATCATGGGCAGGATTAGAATGAAAGAGAACACCCATATATAGAGAATACAGTATCCACTATTGACAATGGACACAGATATCCCATTTTACACAATGACCTTTGAACAAGTCACAGAGCATGGCTTGAAAACTCTCCCATATAAGTCAATGGTTCCCCTCCAATTCCTTTGGTCCATGTGATTGCTGTAAAGCATATCTCTAAATGCTGTTAACAACAGAATAGGCAAGATGACTGCCTCCATAATCATGTACAGATAATAGAATTTAAAAAAAGCCTACAATCAAGAAAAAAATATATTTTTCACTATCTGGTTTTAATTAGGAAAAAAATATATATAGGAAGTACGGTATATTAGCAAGTACGCAAGGATTAAAGAACAGTATGTTATTACTTCTATATTCGAGCTGTGATGATTCCTAGAACGAAGGTGTTGCAAGTATGGTTGTCCCTAAGTTAACCACCTATTACAGCCTGGAGGAACAAAGTCTCTCAATCAATAATATTCAAAAAAGTAATTTTTAATGATGGAAATCAATACACAAAATGTAATTTAACCTGGATTAAATGGATTGAAATGTTTAATTTGATAATCTAAACCCTTTAATTCCTGTGGAATGAGTACAGGGGATCTTTTTTTTTTCCTGCCTATTGTGGGTGGGATTGGCGCAAAATCTAAAATTTTTATTTTTGCTGCGTGTATTTCTATTATGTAAAAAAAAGAAATTTACAACATAGAATTACAAAAATTAAATAAAATAAAAACAAAATCATGTGAAAGTAGGACCTTCCATAAGTACAGTGTATGTCCCAAACAGGGTCGCTTATTTTCTTTGTGAAAAAAATACATTTATATCATTATAGATCTTTAGAACCTTCTGTATTACTAGAGTAGATTTCTGCCTCGCAAAGGTTGCATACCCCTGCTCTAAAGTTTGCATATTTTTCTCATGCTGATATACAGTAGTTGTCTATGCAGACCAATGTTCATATGATGTAAATTAATTGACAATTATCAGGAGAACTCATGTAGCAGGGACTAATCTTTCTGTTTCTTTAGTATAACACACACAGTGGAAAAAAATGTATAATATCCGGTCATTGACATTATGCTGCAGCATAATGTAGTCACAGACAAACTGATTTCAGCGGTTTGTCATCCATTTCTGAGAGCTAACCTGCAGAGCCCAGGCAGCCCTTTGGTGAGTTTGTCAAATTCATGAGCTACCCCTAGCTCCGCCATCTCGCCGTTAGCTCCTCCCATTCTCCACTGATTAACAGATGTCTCTCTATTATTGGGCATTTGGCGACATTTGTCGATCAGTGGAGAGTTGGCAAAGCTATTGGAAGCTCATGAATACGCTGAACTCCTTCCTTCCAGGATTGCCCGGGCTCTGCAGGTAAGTTCTCAAAATGGACTTACTTAAGCAAATGAGTGACAGAAATAAGCGTGTCTGTCACTACATCGTGCTGCCCTCAGGGAGGGTAGCATAATGTCAATGACAGGTTCCCTTTAGGCCTTGTTCACAGAGTGTAGCTTTGTTGCAGATTTTTGTTTTTCAAACCAAAACCAGGAACGGAATCTAAGCAAAATAAATACATAAAGCAAGGTCTAAAGGACTTTCTGCTCTCCTGGATCCAATTCTGGTTTTATTTAAAAAAAAATGTAAGCATGCTACAGCAATTCTGCACTGTGTGAACAAGGCCTTATGAAAGCTTTACCAAAATAAATGCTAAACCTTTTAAAAAACATTAATAATCTTTGCAAATTCTTGTTTTTCAGCTATATATATTTATACCAATGGGACAGTTTTCTCAACGGAAACATACATCAAGTTTACAGCAGTGACAGATGAATCAGGACTTACAGGTTTTATCTGGCAGTTTGGAGACAGCTCATCTGATAAAACAGTCGGAAGAAGTTTAACTAAAAGATTGACCGTACCAAAGAGGCAAGCAACAAATTGTTTTATATATCATGTACAAATAGCATACTCATGGTATTTAACCCGTTAAGATCCGAGCCATTTTTTGTTTTTCCATTTTCGTTTTTCACTTCCCACCTTCCAAGAGCCATAACGTCTTTATTTTTCCATCAATAGAGTGGTGTGAGAGCTTATATTTTGCGGGAGGAGTTGTAGTTTAAACTACCATATAATGTACTCGGAAGCTGAAAAATAATTATTTGCGGGCTGAAATTGAGAAAAACTGAAATTCCTCCATTATTTTTTGGGTTCCGTTTTTACGTTTTTCACCGTGTGGTAAAAACAGCAACTTTATTCCATGGCTCAATACGATTACGGTGATACCAAATCTATATAGATTTTTTACATTTTTCTACTTTAAAAAAAAAATAACTTTTTGTTAAAAAAAGAATAGTTTTGTTTTACCACATTCGGAGAGACATAACTTTTTTATTTTTCCGTGCATTGAGCGGCGTGAGGGCTTATTTTTTGCGGGGCGAGCTGTAGTTTTTATTGGCACCATTTGTTGGTACATATGACTTTTTGATCACATTTATTAAAATATTTTTAAGGAGCTAAGGTGACCAAAAAACAGCGATTTTGGCAGTTTACAATTTTTATTTTTTATGGCGTTCACCGTGCGCGTTAAATAATGCTGTATTGTAGTAGTTCAGACTTTTGCGGATGCAGCAATACCAATTTCTTTACTTTTTCTTATTTTTGACATCACTTTAGAGGAAAAATTGTAAAAGGGTTTTTTTTTTAACTTTTTTTTTTGCAATACTGAAATCTTTATATCACTTCTTTTTACACATTTTATTAGTCCCCCTAGGGGACTTGAACCACCGATCGTTAGATCGCTGGTACAATATACTGTAATACTAATGTGTTGCAGTATATCGTCACTTTTACAGACATCTGTTAAGCCCTGTAACAGGCAGGGCTTAACAGAGTCAAAGTGAAGACAGACCTGACAGCATTCATTAGGCCCCTGGGCTGCCATAACAACCATCTCCACCCCGATCTCATTGTGGCGGGGGGGGGGTGGGGGCGATGAGCTGTCGGAGGGGGGCACCCCCTTCTTTTCAACGCCTCAGATGCTGCGGTTGCGATTGACTGCAGCATTTGAGGGGTTAAACAGCCAGGAACAGCGCAATCGCTGCTCCTGTCCGTTAGTCCTGGGTGTCGGCTGTAAAACACAGCCGACACCCGCAGTATAGAGAGCGCGCTCAGCGCGCGAGCATGCTCCAAACATCACCGCCCGCACCATGACGTACCGGTGCGTCCTGGTGCGCCAAGGGGTTAAAATTATATATATGTACACTACTGTTCAAAAGTTTAGGGTCACTTAGAAATTTCCTTATTTTTGAAAGAAAAGCACAGTTTTTTTCAATGAAGATAACATTAAATTAATCAGAAATACACTCTATACATTGTTAATGTGGTAAATTACTATTCTAGCTGCAAACGTCTGGTTTTTAATTCAATATCTACATAGGTGTATAGAGGCCCATTTCCAGCAACCATCACTCCAGGTACATTGTGTTTGCTAACTGTGTTAGAAGGCTAATGGATGATTAGAAAACACTTGAAAACCCTTGTGCAATTATGTTAGCACCGCTGTAAACAGTTTTGCTGTTTAGAGGAGCTATAAAACTGATCTTCCTTTGAGCTAGTTGAGAATCTGGAGCACTAAATTTGTGGGTTCGATTAAACTCTCCAATTGGCTAGAAAAAGAGAGCTTTCATGTGAAACTCGACAGTCTATTCTTGTTCTTAGAAATAAAGGCTATTCCATGCGAGAAATTGCCAAGAAACTGAAGATTTCCTACAACGGTGTGTACTACTCCCTTCAGAGGACAGCACAAACAGGCTCTAACCAGAGTAGAAAGAGAAGTGGGAGGCCCCGCTGACCAACTGAGCAACAAGACAAGTACATTAGAGTCTCTAGTTTGAGAAATAGACGCCTCACAGGTCCTCAACTGGCAGCTTCATTAAATAGTACCCGCAAAACGCCAGTGTCAACGTCTACAGTGAAGAGGTGACTCCGGGATGCTGGCCTTCAGGGCAGAGTGGCAAAGAAAAAGCCATATCTGAGACTGGCTAATAAAAGGAAAAGATTAATATGGGCAAAAGCACACAGACATTGGACAGAGGAAGATTGGAAAAAAGTGTTATGGACAGACGAATCGAAGTTTGAGGTGTTTGGATCACACAGAAGAACATTTGTGAGACGCAGAACAACTGAAAAGATGCTGGAAGAGTGCCTGACGCCATCTGTCAAGCATGGTGGAGGTAATGTGATGGTCTGGGGTTGCTTTGGTGCTGGTAAAGTGGGAGATTTGTACAAGGTAAAATGGATTTTGAATAAGGAAGGCTATCACTCCATTTTGCAACGCCATGCCATACCCTGTGGACAGCGGTTGATTGGAGCCAATTTCATCCTACAACAGGACAATGACCCATAGCACACCTCCAAATTATGCAAGAACTATTTAGGGAAGAAGCAGGCAGCTGGTATTCTATCTGTAATGGAGTGGCCAGCGCAGTCACCAGATACCCATAGAGCTGTTGTGGGAGCAGCTTGACCGTATGGTATGCAAGAAGTGCCCATCAAGCCAATCCAACTTGTGGGAGGGGCTTCTGGAAGCATGGGGTGAAATTTCTCCCGATTACCTCAGCAAATTAACAGCTAGAATGCCAAAGGTCTGCAATGCTGTAATTTCTGCAAATGGAGCATTCTTTGACGAAAGCAAAGTTTGAAGGAGAAAATTATTATTTGAAATAAAAATCATTATTTCTAACCTTGTCAATGTCTTGAATATATTTTCTAGTCATTTTGCAACTCATTTGATAAATATAAGTGTGAGTTTTCATGGAAAACACAAAATTGTCTGGGTGACCCCAAAATTTTGAACGGTAGTGTATATACACCTTGTATAGTACCACAACTAGAAAAAAACCTTGATTCTAGGCTCACCAGACTTGATGTGTCAAAACTGGCTTGTAGAAGAGGAGGCTTTGTTGCATGTATCAACCAATCATTACACATCTTTTAGGTTCTAAACTTCACTGTGAAAATTGCATGTGGACTAGAATTGTTAGTTTTTGCAGAAGGTAAATTAGCAATTAGCAATGTCTCGCATCAGCAGGAATTTTGTGAAATGTACACTGTAATTAATATAAGGCTAAATATTTTTTTTGTATTGTGTCTTTTTTTCTTTAAACAGATATGATGTTATAGTTAATGCTTCAAATAAACTCACCTCCTTTATATCTGATACTCACACTATATTTGTGCAGAGAAAAGTGATTCCAAATCGTCTTGTTGCCAGTTCCTCAGTTCTGATCAACTCTAGCGTGAGTTTTAATTGCAGAATAAATTCTGGAACAAATGCTAGTTATTTGTGGAATTTTGGAGATGGTATAGAGAGACCTGGAAAAAACAATGATACTTATGTATATAAAAGGTAAGCTTAACCATTACAACTAAATAATATTTCTTAGGAACCATTCAAATCACGTTTTTGGCCTAAGTTTAAGTTAAACCCCGGGAAAAGCTCCCTATGTATATGTTAAAGGAAGGCTTTGAGGGATACGTAGCAGTTGCATCCATCACCTATAGACTATACTGGTATATGTTAAATGTATGTGCCATAAACTCTTATGACCCTTTTCATGATGTATACGTTAAACAGAAACCATTATAGCCTATGGGTGACAGATGCCACTGTAAGCTATCTGTCAAAGACAACCGTCAACCATAGACTATTATGGTATCCGTTCAATGTATACGCCATCAAAACTATTAAAAATCCATGACTTATACTTTACACGGATGTCTGTAATTTATGCCATACAGTGGGACACGTCACCCATAGGCTCCTATATTAAAAAAAATAGTGTTTACCGTTCAGGAACTCGTAGGGAATAGTGTAGTCTACAACCCTATTCCATACTAAAAAAAAATGGTATACCAACGTATAACAGCCTGACAGAGGCCAAAAGGACACTTTTTTGGCCTTCTCCAGCTAATGGAGCTTTATGTTTTTGGGTGTAAGGTGGAAGCTTTCACGATATTCAGGTTAAACGTAGGGCAAAAACGTCATGTGGATGGGGCCTTACATGTAGAGCAACAGGAAATGGGGCAATAAATGTTTGTTCTAATACAATTTTCAGACCTACTTTATAAAGTCTTGTATAACTCTTAGTGCCTCATTTCACTATACAGTATATACTATGCAATTTATGTCCAGAAATGATATTTGGCACACACGTAACTTGCTACATCTGCTTAAAATTCTGTTATTCCCCTGGTGTTAAATCATATTATTCTTAAGGCCCTTTTACACGGGCCAATTATCGGGCAAACGATAGTTCATATAACGCTCGTTGCCGATAATTGCCCTGTGTAAACAGGGGAACGATCAGCAGATGAACTATCATCTGCTGAACGTATCGTTTTAAAAAAGTTAAAGATTATCGTTGTCGGCAGCACATCCCGCTGTGTAAATCGGGAGACGCTCTGCCGACATGATAATAATGTATGGGGACGAATGATCAGAGTAACGACCGCTCGTCCCCATATTATCTCCTTGTGAACGGAGCAAACGAGCGCCGATCAACGAGATGTCTTGTTTATCAGCGCTCGTTTACACGGCCCAGGACGTGCCGTTTAAGAGGACCTTAACTTATTCAGGAATCTATGGGGGATGTCTTTTAATTGTCACCATCTAAAAAGCTCATTGTCTTGAATTATCTACTTATAGTACCTGGGAATTTGGAGTCTCCAGTTTTTTTTTCGACTGTGTTTCCAGATATTTTTATCCAGTCAATGCCATTCTATTCAACCTCTCCACATATGTTTGATGTACACAGGTTTTCATGGTGACTATACACTGTGTGCACAATTATTAGGCAAGTTGTATTTTTGAGGATTCATTTTACTATTGAACAACTACAGCGCTGTTGGTCAATCCAAAATGTTAATAAACCTCAAACCTGAATATTTAAGAAAGTAAGGCCTTGTTCACACGAACGTGTTTAACATCCGTGATACACGCGTGAAAATCACGCGCGTCGCACTGACCTATGTTAGTCAATGGGGCCATTCAGATATTCCGTGATTTTCACGCAGCGTGTGTCCACTGCATAAAACTCTCGACATGTCCTATACTTGACCGTTTTTCGAGCATCACGCACCCATTGAAGTCAATGGGTGCGTGAAAATCACGCGCAGCACACGGATGCACTTCCGTGTGTCGCACGTGATTCGCGCAACAGTAGATAAAGAAATGAAGGAAAAAATAAAAGTAGTTCCTTCATTTCTTTTTCTAAACATCAAAACTTTTCACGCGTGTCGTACGCACCTATATTAGTCTATGGGGCCGTGCAGACAGTCCGTGAGTTTTGCTCAGCGTGAGTCCGCTGAAAAAAACTAACGACATGTCCTATCTTTGTGCGCTGTTCGCGCATCACGCACCCATTTAAGTCAATGGGTGCGTGAAAACCACGCATGCCGCACGGAAGCACTTCCGTGTGAACTGCGTGATTCGCGCAACAGCTGTCAAACTCTGAATTTAAACAGAAAAGCACCACGTGCTTTTCTGTTTACAAACATCCAAATGGAGTGTCATAATGATGGCGGCTGCGAGAAAATCTCGCAGCCGCGCATCATACGCTGATGACACACGGAGCTGTTAAGTGCCTTTTGCGCACGCAAAACGCCGCGTTTTTTGCATGCGCAAAACGCACACGCTCGTGTAAATGAGGCCTAAGGGCATGACCACACGTGGCGGATTTCCTCCGCAACTGTCCGCATCAATGCCGCACAGAATCTGCGTTGCAGATTCTGCTTTAGATCTGCCCAAAATGTGCAGAAAATTGATGCGGACTAGCTGCTGCGGACTGCGGGAAAAGTGCTTCCCTTCTCCCTATCAGTGCAGGATAGAGAGAAGGGACAGCACTTTCCCTAGTGAAAGTAAACGAATTTCATACTTACCGGCCGTTGTCTTGGTGACGCGTCCCTCTTTCGGCATCCAGCCCGACCTCCCTGGATGACGCGCCAGTCCATGTGACCGCTGCAGCCTGTGCTTGGCCTGTGATTGGCTGCAGCCGTCACTTAGACTGAAACGTCATCCTGGGAGGCCGGACTGGAGACAGAAGCAGGGAGTTCTCGGTAAGTATGAACTTATATTTTTTTACAGGTTGCTGTATATTGGGATCGGTAGTCACTGTCCCGGGTGCAGAAACAGTTACTGCCGATCGCTTAACTCTTTCAGCACCCTGGACAGTGACTATTTACAGACGTCTCCTAGCAACGCTCCCGTCATTACGGGAGCCCCATTGACTTTCTCAGTCTGGCTGTAGACCTAGAAATACATAGGTCCAGCCAGAATGAAGAAATGTCAAGTTAAAAAAGCAAGACGCATCCGCAGCACACATAACATGTGCATGACAGCTGCGGACTTCATTGCGGAAATTAGAATCTCCATTGAAGTCAATGGAGAAATTCCGCCATGAGTCCGCCACTGCTCCGCAACAGACAGAGCATGCTGCGGACACCAAATTCCGCTCCGCAGCCTATGCTCCGCAGCGGAATTTTACGCATCGTCTAAACGAACACTGCTAAATTAAAGTGGAAGTCAATGGAGAAACGGCTCCGCTGCGGATTAACGCTGCGGAGTGTCCGCAGCGGAATTTAAGTGAAATTCCGCCACGTGTGAACCCAGCCTAAGAGTGAGGTTTTGACTTTAGTAGAATATCTATGTGTGCATAAATATTGGGCAACTATTACATCTCTTGCACACAACCAAGTTCGGGCTGTGAAAAGCAATCAGTGTGTCGGTCGGATTTACCGGCCAGACCGCAGTACAGGTGAACGAGACTTCTGCCACCATAGACATTTAGGTTACGTTCACACGTGGCAGAATTTTTCCACTGCAAACGTTGGTGCAGATTCAAGGCAATTACGCAAAAAATCTGCAGCAACATTTGCATATTTATCAGGTAATTCAGATGTTGCAGATATCACAGTGGACTTACCACATATTTCAGTTATTTGCATTGCATTCCGCTGCTTCTCCGCAACAAAATTCTGCACCGCAGCCTGATTTCCGCACAGTTATTTTCCACAACGTCTGAACTAAGTTTCCTAGAAATGCATAGAAACAAATGTAAAAAACGGCTGCTGCAGAATTCCACTGCGGACTGTCCATAGCGGAATACAACAGCAATTCCGCCACGTCTGAACGTGGCCTTATGATGCTAGGAGTCTGCCTCCTCACGGAACTGCTGTTCCGTACTGTATCATTTTGTTCAGTACGAAACAGCAGTTCCGTGAGGAGGCAGAAATGTCTATGATGGCAGGATTCCCGTTCACCTGTACTGCGGTCGGGCCGGGAAATCCATCCGACGCACGGACAGTTTTTCACGGCCCAAACTTGGTCGTGTGCAAGAGGTGTTAGTGTGCAGAATTATTATGTAGCTAAATGAAAAAGGAACTTTTTCCCATCTCCCTTGATTATTTTCATGTGTTAACCCCTTAATAAGTTTTTCCATCGTCGCATGCAAAGAGCTATAAAGTTTGTATTTTTCCATCGACATAGCCGTATAAGGACTTTTTTTGCGGGAGAAGTTGTATTTTTGCATAGCACCATTTTTGGGTACATATCGTTTATTGATTAACTTTTTCTTAACTTTTTTTAGTGGGGTACTGGAAAAAAACCAGAAATTTTGCCATCCTTTTTTGAGGCTTAATTTTACACCGTTTACTGTGTGTTATTAATAACATAATAACTTTATTGAGTGGGTCATTACGATTGTGGCGATACCAAGTTTATATAGGTTTTTTATGTTTTCCTACTTTTACACAGTAAAAACACTTTTTCCCAAATTATTTGTTTTTGTGTCACCATCTTTTAAGAACCATAACTTTTTAATTTTTTTAACGATGCAGCTGTATGAGGGCTTTTTTTTTTTGCGGGACGACGTGTAGTTTTTATTGATACCATTTTGGAGTAAATACGACTTTTTGATTACTTTTAATAAAAGTTTTTTGAAGGTAGGATGAACAGAAAACAGAAATTCTCCCATTGGTTTTTAATTTTATTTTTTACGACGTTCACTGTGCGGGTTAAATAATGTAATCGTTTTATAGTTGGGTTTGTTATGGATGTGGCGATACCAAATATGAGTAACTTTTTCAGTTTTTTCATATTAAAGTATTTTGTAAGGTGAAAAAGTGGGTTTCTGATTTTTTTTTTTACTTGGGACTTTTATTTATTTCAAACTTTATTTATCTTTTTTTAGTCCCAGTAGGGGACTTTACTGTGCGATCTTTTGATAGTTTTTATAATACACTGCAATACTTCTGTATTGCAGTGTATTATTTAATGCCTGTCAGTGTAAAACTGACAGGCTTCTGTTAGGACGTGCCTCTGGCATGGCCTAACAGGAAATCGCTAAAGGCAGACCTGGGGGCCTTTTTGTGCAGCAGCAACCACAGCCTTCCATACACTGTTCAGAGAGGTGTACTGTTTTCCTTCACCCTAAATCTGCCATTTAAGAAGGGCTCACAAGTTCCCAATAGGGTTAAGGGCAGGTGAGGAAGGGGGCCATGTGATTATTCTTTCATCTGGCTAGTCATGCAGTGGAGTACTTTGATACTTGCGATGGAGCATTGTCCTGCATAAAAATCATGGTTTTCTTGAAAGATGCAGACTTTTTCCTGTACCACTGCTTGATGAAAATGTCTTCTAAGGCAGTAGGTTTAGGAGTGCATTTTTAGTCCATCTTCAACACGAAAAGGTCCAGCCAGCTCATCTTTAATAATACCAGTCCATAGCAGTACCTCACCTCCACCTTGCTGGTGTCTGAGTCGAAGTGGAGCTCTGTGCCCACTACTGATCCAGCACTTGCCCAGCCATCTATTCCGTCAAGAGTCATTCTCATCTCATCAGTCCATAAAACCTTTGAAAAATCTGTCTTCAGATATTTCTTGGCCCAGTCTTGATGTTTCAACTTATGTGTCTTGTTCAGTGGTGGTTGGGTTTCAGGCTTCCTTACCATGGCCATGTCTCTGAGCACTGAACACCTTGTACTTCTGGGCAGACAGGGAGGTTGCAGTTCTGGAATTTGACAGCACTGGAGGATAATGGGTTCCTGGTCGCTTCATGTTTGATTCTTCTCAAATCTTTAACATTTAATTAGCGTTTTTTTTCCCTCAACACATTTCTTGCAACCTTGTTGGCTGTTTGTAACAAAACGTTTGATGGTTCTGTGATCACGCCCCAATATCTTAGTAATTTCAAGGGTGCTGCTTTTAACAAGTCTTTGAGAGGGAGTCAGTTAAATCTCTTTTTTGGCCCATTTTACCAGAGGAAATCAAGCTGCCTAATAATTATGCACACCTTGATATAGGGTCTTGATCTCCACCCTCCCCATTACACACATACACATCATCTGATATGCTTTAATCCAATAAGCATTCAAGTTTATACAGCTTGGAATTGGAAAATGTTCATAAAAATGATGATATGGTCAAAATACTCACTTGCCTAATAATTGCGCACACAGTGTATATGCAATATTATTTCCTATACTCCGATATATGGGGCTCACATACGGTCTCCAGGACTGATTTATTTTCAGTTACAATTTCTAAGGTTACAACTTTCCTGGATCATAGCTGCTCCTACTGCTGTATTGTGTTGTTATTTCGATGGACAGTAAATCTAGATTTATGAAGTCTGAAAATGTGGTATTTTTAAGTCTTATAGTTAACATACTGATCATGCAGAATGATAAACATTTCTAGGGCATGCTTATGTAAAATTTTATTTGATATATTAACATTTTTTTTACATACAATTATAACTATTTCAGTAACTAACCTGTGTATTATTTCAGAGAAGGAGAGTACACAGTGACTGTTTCAATCTTCAACAACGTTAGCTCTGCATTCTTGACCAAACAAATGTTTGTCGTAAAGGAGCATTGTCAACCTCCACCAGTAAAAAATATGGGACCACTCAAAATACAGGTAGAAGTCATGGATTTTTCTCATGATTGTAATTAATATTTTTGAGAGTTTTGTGGAGCTTTAATCCATAGTTAATTACTTGCTGGTAGGTCCTAATAGGCTTGCTGACGGTGTAAAACTACTGTAAATTTGCAAGTTTATTTCACGTGCTTATTTTAACAATCCAGTTTTCCAGTTTAAGTGTTGCTAAATGCAGTCTGGTCTGGCTGCTCAGTTGGCAGACACAAGAATGTCAAGATTGGGCAGCTCCTTTTTAGATAGTGCCATAGTGCCCTCTGTAGATACTGCCACCCCCCGTAGATAATGTCACTGTGCCCTCTGTAGATAATTCCCCTATATAATTTCTCAGTGCCCTCTGTAGACATTGCGACCGTGCCTTCTGTAGATAATGCTACTGTGCTCTCTGTAGGGAGTGTCACACCCCCTATATAATGCCACAGTGTCCTCTGTAGATAATGCCACACACCCCTTTGTAGATAGTGCCACACACACCCCTTTGTAGATAGCGCCACACACCCCTTTGTAGATAGCACCACACATATTCCCTATAGATAGCTCCATTGGGGCTCCCTGCAGGAGTAGAATCCCCAGCCATAGCGATGCCGGCACTTTGGCCGGGGATTCCTATCCTGGTAGGAGCCCCTGATGTCACCATATATGGACAGTTACACGAGAGGCCTCGTCTACCAGCGGAATCCCCGACCAGTGCGTCAGCCACTCGCTGGCTGGGAATTCCGGTCCAGGAGGAGCCACTGACGTCACTGTCCATATATGTTTCACCGGATTTACAACCTGGTCACGCTTTCAACTTAGATGTGATCATTAATAGCTGGATCCTGCTTGTCAAACCTTTTGCTGCGACAACAATTTTTGCACTTTTAACATACACAAATAAAACCTGAATTATTAAATAAAAAAATCATATTATACCTCCATACTTACATAGTTACATAGTTACATAGTTAGTACGGCTGAAAAAAGACACATGTCCATCAAGTTCAACCAAGGGAAGGGAAAAGGGAAGGAAAACTTTCTACACATAGCAGTTAATATTTTTTTGTTCTAGGAAATTATCTAACCCTTTTTTAAAGCCATCTACTGTCCCTGCTGTGACCAGCTCCTGCGGTAGGCTATTCCATAGAGTCACAGTTCTCACTGTAAAGAAGCCTTGTCGCCTCTGCAGCTTGAACCTTTTTTTCTCCAGACGGAGGGAGTGCCCCCTTGTTTTTTTAGGGGGTTTTACAAGGAACAGGATTTCACCATATTTTTTGTATGTGCCATTAATATATTTATATAAGTTAATCATGTCACCCCTTAGTCGTCTTTTTTCAAGGCTAAATAGGTTTAATTCTTTCAATCTTTCCTCATAACTTAAATTCTCCATGCCCCTAATTAGCTTCGTTGCTCTTCTTTGTATTTTTTCCAACTCCAGGGCATCCTTTCTATGAACTGGAGCCCAGAACTGAACTGCATATTCTAGATGAGGCCTCACTAATGCTTTGTAAAGTGGTAATATTACATCCCTGTCCCGCGAGTCCATGCCTCTTTTAATACACGACAATATCCTGCTGGCCTTTGAAGCAGCTGATTGGCACTGCATGCTGTTATTGAGTTTATGATTTACAAGTACACCCATATCCTTCTCAACAAGTGAATCCGCCAGTGTAGCTCCCCCTAGGACATATGATGCATGCAGGTTGTTGGTACCCAGATGCATAACTTTACATTTATCTACATTAAACTTCATCTGCCAAGTGGACGCCCAAACACTTAGTTTGTTTAAATCTGCCTGTAATTCATGAACATCTTCCATAGTCTGAACTATATTACATAGCTTGGTGTCATCTGCAAAAATAGAAATAGTGCTATTAATCCCATCCTCTATATCATTAATAAATAAGTTGAATAATAGTGGTCCCAGCACTGAACCCTGGGGTACACCACTTATAACCGGTGACCATTCAGAGAAGGAATCATTGACCACAACTCTCTGGATTCGGTCCTTGAGCCAATTCTCAATCCAATTACAAACTATATTTTCTAAACCTATAGTCCTTAATTTACCCATTAGGCGTCTATGGGGGACAGTGTCAAATGCCTTTGCAAAGTCCAAAAACACTAAATCCACAGCGGCCCCTCTGTCTAGACTTCTGCTCACCTCTTCATAAAAACAGATTAGGTTAGTTTGACAACTTCTGTCCTTAGTAAAACCGTGCTGGCTGTCACTTATAATGCTATTTATTGTCACATAATACTGTATATAGTCCCTCAATAGCCCCTCAAACATTTCCCCCACGATGGATGTTAAGCTTACTGGTCTATAATTACCTGGGGAAGACCTAGAGCCCTTTTTGAAGATCGGCACCACATTTGCGCTGCGCCAGTCCCTTGGCACTATACCAGTCACTAGAGATTCTCTGAATATTATGAAGAGAGGGACAGAAATAACTGAACTAAGCTCTTTAAGAATTCTAGGGTGTAACCCATCTGGTCCCGGGGCCTTGTGCACATTTATTTTATTTAATTTAGCTTGGACCATCTCTACATTCATCCAATTCAGTATATCAACTGATATATTAACAGCACTGGCACCGGCTACATCAGCTGCTCTTTCTTCAGTTGTATATACAGAGCTAAAGAACCCATTTAGTAACTCTGCCTTCTCTTGATCCCCTGTGATCAACTCCCCATTACCATTATCTAGGGGTCCTACATGTTCAGACCTGGGCTTTTTTGCATTTATATACTTGAAGAATTTTTTGGGATTTGTTTTTTGTTTTACTATCCTTGGCCACCTGCCTTTCATTTTGTATTTTTGCTAATTTTATTACTAATATAATTTATGAAAATAAACTCCTTACACATTGTAAAACATGCATAAAAATCATCCTTGTGGCTAGAAATCTGACCCAAACAGACATTGAGATGCACACCTCTTAAAAATAAAAGGTGCACAGAGTTCATACATTCCACTTATGCATATTTCTTCATGTACATATACTATTTGGACAAAGGTATTGGGACACACCTCATTGAATTCAGTTGTTTTATTTAGTCCCAGTGCCACAGCCACGCACTCTACCGTCACAAGCATTTGTGATCTAATGGGTCATTCTAAAGAACTCACTGAATTAGAATGTGTTACTATAATAGGAGGCCACCTTTGGAAAAAGTTGGTACGTGAAATTTTTTCTAGATATTTCATGATCAACTGTCAGTGGTATTATTGCAAAGTGGGAGCATTTTGGAACCACATCAACTCGAAGCCACGAAGTAGCAGACCACGAAAAGTTAGAGCAGGGTCACCAAGTACATAAAAGTCAGCTGACTCAATAACTGCTGAGTTCCAAACCTCCTTTGACACTAAGGGTATGTGCACACACACTAATTACGTCCGTAATTGACGGACGTATTTCAGCCGCAAGTCCCGGACCGAACACAGTACAAGGAGCCGGGCTCCTAGCATCATACTTATGTACGATGCTAGGAGTCCCTGCCTTGCTGCAGGACAACTGTCCCGTAGTATAATCATGTTTACAGTACGGGACAGTTGTCCTGCAGCGAGGCAGGGACTTCTAGCATCGTACATAAGTATGATGCTAGGAGCCCGGCTCCTTGCACTGTTTTCGGTCCGGGACTTGCGGCCGAAATACTTCCGTCAATTACGGACGTAATTAGTGTGTGTGCACATACCCTAACATCTGCACAATAACTGTGCACCGGGAGCTTTATAGCATGGGTTTCCATGGCCGAGCAGCTGCATGCAAGCCTTTCAGTACAAAGCACAATGGCAAGCGTCGGATGGAGTGGTGTAAAGCACGCTGCCACTGGTCTCTAGAGCAGTGTAAATGTGTTCTGTCCAGTGACGAATTAAGCTCCTCCATCTGGCAGTCTGATGGACAAGTTTTGGTTTGGCGAATGCGAGGACAATGTTACTTGCCTGACTGCATTGTGCTAACTGTAAAGTTTGGAAGCGGAGGGATAATGTTATGGGGTTGTTTTTCAGGGGTTGGCCTAGGCCCTTTAGTTCTAGTGAAGGGAAATCTTAATGCTTCAGCATACCAAGACATTTTGGACAGTTGTATGCTTCTGACTTTTTGGGAACACTTTGGGGAAGGCCCTTTCCTATTTCAGCATGACTGTGCCCCAGTGCACAAAGCAAGGTCCATAAAGGCATGGTTGGGTGAGTTTGGTGTGGAACAACTTAACTGGCCTACAAAGAGCCCTGACCACAACCCCATCGATCACCTTTGGGAGGAACTAGAAAGGAGATTGCGAGCCAGGCCCTCTCGTCCAACATCATTGTCTGACCTCACAAATGCTGTACTGGATGATTTGGCATAAATTTCCACAGACACACTCCAAAATCTTGTAGAAAGCCTTCTCAAAAGAGTGAAAGCTGTTTTAGCTTCAAAAGGGGGGACCAACTCCATATTAAAGCTTATATATTTACAATGGGATATTAGAAAAGCTTCTGTAAGTGTAATGTGTAGGTGTCCCAATACTTTTGTGCATATAGTGTATCTTCACATAATTTCCAGAACTAAAAAGATAAAAAATCTCCATGATCCAGATGACGTAAACATTCAAGTCATAAACTCGACAAATGTCCTGATTAGGTGCAGGAGGTGATTAGATGTACAACTGCTCATCTTCTCACCCCTGTAGTAGGATCAAAAAAGATCCCGCTAAATGTGACACATTGCTCTGTGATTAGTTAAGTAGGGTAATAATATGATGAAAAGTTACTGAATCACACCCCTGGGATAACTGGAAGGCGGTGCATGGGGAGAGACAACAAGCAGATAACAAAGTATGCCCCTACTGGGACCCCCAGGAATCATCTTAGGGGTGGATATATCATATGTCACTGCCTAAGGCCCCGTAGGTAAGAAGGCCCACTGACCCCCTAAAAGTAACTAGCATCTTCTTACTTTTTATGAGATTGCATGTAAGGGACTGAGCTAATAAACTTCATAGGTCACAATTACTGGTGGAGTGTTTCAGCGATCTAAGGGTCCTATTAAACGGCCTGTGAAAACAAGCGCCGATCAATGAGACTGCTCGTTGATCGACGCTCGTTTGTTCCTTTCATAAGCATTACCATTGAAATCCATGGTAATTTAAACGGAAGTGATGCTTTCCATTTGCACATTCGTTTATCTCCTCCTCTGACGGAAGAGACCTAAACTGAAGATGACGGTAGTGTGAACTTAGACAAAGAGAGAGCCTTCATACAGCACTGCTTACATACAGTGTTGAGATTTGCCCTCTCCTGCTCATCCTCTCACTGTGTGTAAGCTTCAGGCACTCCCTCTTCTTGAGTTATATAGGGCTGGGCAGTCCCTCTAAAAAGACATGTAATGGGTGGTATTTGTAAAGCTTCTCTTAGAGAGGAGGCAGAGGCAGTGAAACAGAAGGATCTGCCTATACAAGCTATGACAGGGAGGGGAAAAAGCTGCAGCAAAAAGGATACACCCCCTGAGCTGCCTGCCTGAAAATAATGATTGGGGAGATCTTTGGATCCTTGTAAGATAAAGAGCTGATTCTTTGAAAGAGATTGTCATGCACTACAGTATGTTTGATTTTCCTTTAATTTTGGGACCACCCCTTTAATAGAGGGGGGTCCTCTGTTCAGGATCATCATCTCCTGGCCAGAGTGAAACCATTTACATAGAGCGTCTCTCACTCTAGAGGACCTGTCCTGTCCTGCATTACATAGACAACCCATTGATGTGAATGTGCATTATGTAATGATTTATTTCCCCTGTGGTGGCGCTGCATGGAAATTGTATACTTACAATGTGGTTTCCCCACATTTTACAGCTGATCACTGGTGGTGTCAGTAGTAGGACACTTTGTGATCAGTTTCTAACAATTATGGATAGTCCAAAGTGGACAACACCTTTTAAGTGCAACTTGTGTAGGACTTGCATATACTTACATAAAAAGATAAGGGGGAGGGGGGTACCTTGTATGGGGAGACAGTCCAGGACCCTAGAACTGGTTTTTAGTATTGCCGATTGGTAGGCCATGCTTAGACCCTAGCATCTGCCTGTGTATTTAACCATACTCAGGGTAATATACTAGAATAAACGTATTTCAGCTATAACATTAAAACTACTGATATCTCATTTCAATGGGGCATGTCAAGGGGTGGGATAAATTAGGCAGCAAGTGAACAGTGAGATCATGAAGTTAATGTGTTGGAAGCAAGAAAAACTGGGCAATCATAAGGATCTGAGCAACTTTGACAAGGGACAAATTGTGATGGCTATGACAATCTCCGTCCAATATAGCATAGTAATAATATTTTCGGACGGCAGGGGGTTTAGTGAACCCACTGTGTCCTACGGGATTTATGGTGCCTAGACCAGGGAGTGGATTCCGGGGGACACTCGGCTTTTCACTCTCCAAAATTAAACCCCACATGGCTTACACCTTTTGTAAAAAGGGCAACACAAGCCAAAAAAAGGGCATCATTTGAAAAATACAAATCTGAGGGTACAGTTGTAGCCTTTGTAAATTATAAAGAGCTTAATAAAATCTGTAAAAAGGTATTAAAATCAGCAACAATACAAAATGAAAGGCAGATGGCCAAGGATAGTAAAACAAATCCCAAATAATTCTTCAAGTATATAAATGCAAAAAAGCCAAGGTCCAAACATGTAGGACCCCTAGATAGTGGTAATGGGGAGTTGGTCACAGGGGATCAAGAGAAGGCAGAGTTACTAAATGGGTTCTTTAGCTCTGTATATACAACAGAAGAAAGAGCAGCTAATGTAGCTGGTGCCAGGGCTGTTAATATATCAGTTGATATACTGAATTGGATGAATGTAGATATGGTGCAAGCTAAATTAAATAAAATAAATGTACACAAGGCCCCGGGACCAGATGGGTTACACCCTAGAGTTCTTAAAGAGCTTAGTTCAGTTATTTCTGTCCCTCTCTTCATAATATTTAGAGATTCTCTAGTGACTGGTATAGTGCCAAGGGACTGGTGCAGGGCAAATGTGGTGCCTATTTTCAAAAAGAGCTCTAGGTCTTCGCCGGGTAATTATGGACCAGTAAGCTTAACATCCATTGTGGGGAAAATATTTGAGGGGCTATTGAGGGACTATATACAGAATTATGTGACAATAAATAGTATTATAAGTGACAGCCAGCACTGTTTTACTAAGGACAGAAGCTGTCAAACCAACCTGATTTGTTTTTATGAAGAGGTGAGCAGAAGCCTAAACAGAGGGGCCGCTTTGGATATAGTGTTTTTGGACTTTGCAAAGACATTTGACACTGTCCCTCATAGACGTCTAATGGGTAAATTAAGGACTATAGGTTTAGAAAGTATAGTTTGTAATTGGATTGAGAATTGGCTCAAGGACCGTATCCAGAGAGTTGTGGTCAATGATTCCTACTCTGAATGGTCCCCGGTTATAAGTGGTGTACCCCAGGGTTCAGTGCTGGGACCACTATTATTCAACTTATTTATTAATGATAGAGGATAGAGGATGGGATTAATAGCACTATTTCTATTTTTTCAGATGACACCAAGCTTCAGTCTATTGATGTTCGTGAATTGCAAGCGGATTTAAACAAACTGAGTGTTTGGGCGTCCACTTGGCAAATTAAGTTTAATGTAGATAAATGTAAAGTTATGCACCTGGGTACCAACAACCTGCATGCATCATATGTCCTAGGGGGAGCTACACTGGGGGAGTCACTTGTTGAGAAGGATCTGGGTGCACTTGTAAATCATAAACTAAATAACAGCATGCAATGTCAATCAGCTCCTTCAAAGGCCAGCAGGACATTGTCGTGTATTAAAAGATTCATGGACTCGCGGGACAGGGATGTAATATTACCACTTTACAAAGCATTAGTGAGGTCTCATCAAGAATATGCAGTTCAGTTCTGGGCTCCAGTTCATAGAAGGATGCCCTGGAGTTGGAAAAAATACAAAAAAGAGTAACGAAGCTAATAAGGGGCATGGAGAATCTAAGATATGAGGAAAGATTAAAGGATTTAAACCTATTTAGCCTTGAAAAAATATATATATAAATATATTAATGGCACATACAAAAAATATGGTGAAATCCTGTTCCATGTAAAACCCCCTCAAAAAACAAGGGTGCACTCCTTCCTTCTGGAGAAAAAAAGGTTCAACCTGCAGAGGCGACAAGCCTTCTTTAGGCTGGGTTCACACGAGCATGTTTCGTCCGTAATGGACGGAACGTATTTCGGCCGCAAGTCCCGGACCGAACACACTGCAGGGAGCCGGGCTCCCAGCATCATAGTTATGTACGATGCTAGGAGTCCCTGCCTCGCTGCAGGACAACTGTCCCGTACTGTAATCATGTTTTCAGTACGGGACAGTAGTTCCACGGAGAGGCAGGGACTCCTAGCATCGTACATAACTATGATGCTAGGAGCCCGGCTCCCTGCAGTGTGTTTGGTCCGGGACTTGCGGCCGAAATACGTTCCGTCCATTACGGACGTAACATGCTCGTGTGTACCCAGCCTTACTGTGAGAACTGTGAATCTATGGAATAGTCTAACGCAGGAGCTGATCACAGCAGGGACAGTAGATGGCTTTAAAAAAGGCTTAGATAATTTCCTAGAACAAAAAAATATTAGCTCCTATGTGTAGAAATTTTTCCCTACCCATTTCCCATCCCTTGGTTGAACTTGATGAACATGTGTGTTCTTTCAACCATACTAACTATGTAACTATGTAACTATGTGACTCGTGGCAGCGTGATATCACACAACAAAAGCCGTTGAAAAGCATTGAAACTGTCACGATAAAGGATCTTGCCGTTGTTTATTTAATGCGTTAAAAGTCAAGGTAAAGACGGCTTCATCTGTACATATAATTTTACATACATTTTATAATATTTTTTTGGGTGGACATGAAAAAAAAAAGCAGCATTCAGTCATTGTATAAATAATGTTTTCTTTATTTTATGGGTCAATAAGATTACAGCGATGCCAAATTTATAGTTTTTTTTATTATCTTTAAGTACTTTTGCTAAATATATACGTTTTAATAAAAAAATTAATTTCATTGAATTCCGAAACCCTAAATTTTTTTATTTTTTGGTTGACATAGCTGTGTGAGAGCATGGACAGCATGTTTTTTGCATTGACAGGTTGTAGGTTTGTTTTTCCTCATATTGGGGTAAATAAAATTTATTGCGTTTACAGTATTTCCGACACTGTTCTTGCATTTTTTTTGTCATGCTATACACAATACAGTTTAAATAAGGTGTCATCTTTTTTCTACCATTGCCGCATAACAAAAATAATATATATTAAAACATTTATTTTGGGGGCTTTATTTACTACAATTTTATTGATTTTAAAGGCTATGGACACCTCTGGGGTTTTGTTTTTTATGGAATGCATTTATTTGTGATAAAATTTACTTTTGTAATTTACTGTTATTAAAATGTTTTCTTCTTAAGCTTTTATGTATTTCTGTCGGCTCATTGTACAGCGGCTCCTACTTTCTCCTGTTTGATCTTAGCTTAGAAGAAACTCTTCTTTTGTTCCGCCTAGTCAGGTACATGTAGCGCCTCTCCCTTCTTTCTGACATTTCTCTTCATACTGCATGGTCATCACACAGGACGAGTGTTCTGTTCCTGCAGAGGAGAGGAAAGCTAGCCACGCTATGCCAGTCTGAAATCCATCTACAGCTCTGCCAGTTTAGGAATCCTGAAGTCTGCTCTTCTGTACAGCCTGCCACTGTGTTTACACATCAGCCCTACAATAGGTCAGCTCTGCTGTTCTGCTCCACTGTGTATTTATTACTAGATTATGCTGTAGTGCCTCTGTGCTCAACTGTGTATTTATTATCAGTTTATGCTTTGGCTTGTAGTACCTCAGTGCTCCACTGTGTATTGGATCACTCCTATTCTCCAGAATAGTGGCTGGTTCTGGGAACCGGGGAGAAACAGGAAACCGACCCAGTTCCACCTGGATTTATTTGAAGGGGAATTTTTTTTTATTTCAGATGGCACAGTGTATGGTATTATTCATTTAGGGAGTGTTTACTAATATTTATTTTAAGGGGCACCATGTATAGAATTATTATTTCAGAAGGCACATGTATTTTTTGGGGCACTGTGTATAGTATAATATATTTCAGGGGGCACCGTGTAGTATTAACTATTTTAGGGGCACCGTGTATAGAATAATTTATTTCCGCCGGCACAGTGTATAATATTTATTTATTTCAGGGAGCACAGCGTATAGTATTATTCTATGCAGGGGCAGAGTGTAAAGTATATATTTTTCTGGGTACAGTGTATAGTATTATTTATTTCAAGGGCCACATTGTATTGCATTATTTATTTCACGGGGCAAAGTGTATAGTACTATTTACTCCAGGGGGCACAGTAAGTGCCATGTATAGTATTATTTATTTCAGGAGACAGATTGTATAGTATTATTTATTCCAGTGGGCAAAATGTATAGTGTCATTTATTTCAGAGGCAGAGTGTATAGAATTGTTTATATCGGGGGCACGTTGTAAAGTATTACTTATTTAAAGGGACGCAGTGTATTGTAGTATTTATTTTAGGGGGCACAGGGTATAGTATTATTTATTTCAGGCGCAAAGTTCATTATATTATGTATTTTAGGAGGTTAGTATATAATATTATTTATTCAAGGGGGCATAGTGTATAGTATTATTTATTTCATGGGGCACAGTGTATTTATTTCAAAGACACAGTTTATACTATTGTTTGTTTCAGGGGGCCAGGTGTAGTGTGTTATTTATATCAGGGAGCACCATGTATTCGAATTTTTATGAAGGACCGTGTATTATATTATTTATTTCAGGGGGCAGTGTATAGTGTTATTTATTTCAGGGGGCACAGTGAAATGTAATAATATTGTTGGGGGGTTATGCCATGCATCATTTTGTCTTTGTAACAGTGCACCGTGATACGGCCTATTAATAAGGAGAAAGGGGCCTAAAATGCAGTGTAGAATTACATTTAATTGATAGTCTATTTTAATTGCATCCAAATGCAGGTAGGGCCATAGTTGTAATTTAGACCCCAATCTAAGGAGGCAGGTGTGGGTGCACCATGGGCTTGATCGGTCTTTGACTTCGTGCAATAGAGACCATTGGGTCTATATTACAATCAGCATTTTACTGGAGAGAAATAAATATTTCACATGGTGTCACTCCGGTTTCGTTTACATATGACAGTGTGCAGTTTACAGCAGTTTATATTTTGTAAATGTGATATACATCCCGGCAATAATTGAGAAGCACACAAAAATGTTTTATGTTCACCAGTGGGCCTGTGTGCTTTCAAATGCCAAGACTGAATTTTAGTATCAATCCGGCTCTGCTGCTGTGTATGCATGAAGATACACGGCAGCCTGTCCGTCACTGGTAAGAAGGGCGGGGGGAGGGGGGGCGCTCCCTTCAAGAATACAGCGGATTCATAACTATGAGAATACTGCTGTATTCTTTATTAGGATCTATTATCCAAACGGCACAATAGGGCAGCATAGCATGATCATAGATTTAAGTGGGTAATGGCCAGTCTGACTGGAAATTGGGTCTCTTGTACTGACTTATGCACAATACTGTACATTTTGGTTTTGTGTGCCTGAAATTTTTTTTTAATACCACTGTACTGAATATATATTCTACTGTTTTAGATTAGAAGATATGAAGAACTACATCTTGGAGTGACATTTGAAGCAGCAATATTATGCAATATTTCTCAAGGACTTTTTTACTACTGGTCTTTTGTGAAATCCAGTGGCACTATTATTTCCTTACCACCTCATATTGACAATACAAAGCAAACAATTACATTGCCAGCTTTCTCGCTAGATTATGGAAACTATACAGCTTTAACTCGGGTATGTAGACTATGTATCTGCTAAGTCCACTAGTGAAATGATACTCCTTTCTGGCTGACTTAATATGGAGCACTTAGTATATAATGCATAAATAATAACCTTATTATTATGCAGACAAGACACATTTTATCTATCATATTAATTGCAGTTTTCTCTTTCAGGTTCAAATAGTTGGAAATGTGGTGTACAGCAATTACACAGTGCCAGTGGAAGTTCAACCCACTGATCCAGTGAGCGTGATTGCAAATGGGCATCATTTTTTCATAGATAAAACCACTGTTAAATATTTCACCCTAAATGGGACAGCATCTTTTGACCCAGATAATCCGAGAACTCATTTAAGGTAGATAAAAAAAAAAAATGCATTTCTATATATAGAAAATCTGGACATTACCATTTTACACACATTATGTATATTTGCAATAATAATTAAATTCACATGTCAGTCAATCTTCTCTTACTGTAGCTTGGACTTGTTTCTGTATGGCATGATTATACAGCATCTAGCCAGACTTCAGTGGGGAGGCTTGCTAAATAATGTATCAACTATATTTTATGTGGTAAGTTCTACCCCAAAGAACCCCATAATAACAAATGTAAGGACATTTAAGGTGGATTAAATTAATAACTTAAAGTGGACCCTCAATTTTCTTGCCATGTCTGTTCTAGTAAACTCTACTGTTCCCGATAAAAGAACAATTCTGGAATATCTTTTCTTAGAACTATGTATTGTGCTGTTCCTCTGTTATTCCATTTAGAAATGTATAATTAAATTGGCAGCTGGATGTTACCATTTCCATTGTCAATAGGGTATGTCCCTACAGAGTCAGACACTTTCAGCACTGATTGCAAAAAGTCAGTGTGTAGGGACACACAATGTTGACACAGGAAAAGTAAAGGCCCTTTTACACCGGCCAATTATCGGGCAAATGAGTGTTCATGGAACGTTCGTTCCCAATAATTGCCCTGTGTAAACAGAGCAATGATCAGCCGATGAACGAGCAAACGCTTGTTCATCGGCTGATTGCATCATTTTAAATAACTAAACTATTTAGGTTCGTTATTTACGGCTTGCATACTAGGCAGACCGGGAGTCCAGTATTAGGACTCTGGTTGCCATTGCAGGCACCAGAACCCCGGCAATAAAATTGCTGGGGTGTCGGTGAGATGCAAATTCCTTAAATGCAGCGATCACTTTTGACCACTGCATTTAAGGGGTTAATGGTGGGGATCGAAGCTAATTTCTGTCCCCGCCATTACAGCCGGATGTCAGCTGTAATACACAGCTGAAATCCTACGATGATGGCACCGACTCAGCTTCTGAGCTGGTGCCATCCATTTGTCGTATGGATACTGGTTTTCCATGACGTATCCATACGACATATGTCGGGAAGGGGTTATAGAGGATCTGTCACTAGTTTAGTAATGCCCAATCTCATAGCTAATCTAATAGACATTGCCACACTGATAATGCCAGTGAAAATTATGTACGAAAACGAATGTTATTTTAAAAGTTATGAGCTTTTTTCGAAATATGCAAAGGAGGCTATGCTAGCCAAGTGGGCGTCAACACCAGCGATTCTCCTGAGGTGGAGCTACCTCACAGCCTCTGACACTGTCCTATCAGCATAAAGCTGCTTCACACAGTGTGAAGCAGCGGAAGGAAGGGGGGGGGGGTCACTCAAAATAGCTAGATCTCTGGCTGTGGACCACCTAGAACAGTTCTGGTGGCACATGAAAGATGAGATTCTAATCTTACAAATGCCAGGTTCACAGTCTAGCTGTGAAACAACCGTAGCTCACAGTGGAAAACATATGCATATACAGTTCCCATTCCAGACTGTGGCTATTTTAAGGGATCCCCTTCCCTCCAGCGTCAGTCTCTGACATGTCAGAGACTGACATTGGTGTGAAGCAGCTTCATTCTGATAGGACAGCATCAGAGGCTGTGAGGTGGCACCACCTCAGGAGAATTGCTGGAGTTAATGCCCTCTTGTCTAGTATAGCCTCATTTGCATAGTTAGAAAAAAGCTCATAACATTTTAACTAATAAACGTTCTGGGGCACAATTTTCACTAGTATTATCAGTGTGACAACGCCTATTAGATTAGCTAGGAGATAGGGCATTACTAAACTAGCGACAGAGCCTCTTTAATAGAAGCCTGTCAAAATCACTATACACTGCAATACATTAGTATTGCAGTATATAGTGCAAGCGATCCAACGATCGCTGGACTTAAAAAACAAAACAAAAAAAAGTGTTAAACTAGGTTTTTTAATGTAAAAAAAAAAAAATGTTACAAAATAACCTTTTCAGATTTTGTCCCTAAAGTATTGTTAAAAAATATATCAATTACATAACCGGTATCGCCGTGTCCGTAGAAGTCCGAACTATTAAAATATAATATAATTCAACGCTGTAAAAAAAAAAATTAATTAAAAATGGCAGAACAGTTTTTTGGTCACCTTAACTCCCCAAAAAAATGTAATAGAAAGTGATCAAAAAGTCGCATGTACCCCAAAATAGTACCTATAAAAATGGCAGATCACCCCACATAATAAGTAAGCCCTCATACCGCTCAATAGACACAAAAATAAAAAAAGTTATTGCTCTCAGAATATGGTGACACAAAATTTTTTTTGTTTAAGCAAAGAGTTTTTTTTCTTTTAAAAGTGGTAAAACATAAAAATAACTATATAAGAATGGTATTGCTATAATTGTATCAACCCGTAAAAACAAAACCCAAAAAACAATGGCAAAATCGCTGTTTTTTACCGATTACTAGCCGTTACTAGGCTTCCTGGTTGCCAAGGTACGGTAGCCTATTAGGTCCTGCCCGAGGCAGGACCTAATACGCTAAGGGTATGTTCACACACACTATTTACGGACGTAATTCGGGCGTTTTAGCCCCGAATTACGTCTGAAAATGCGCCTCAATAGCGTCGGCAAACATCTGCCCATTCACTTGAATGGGTCTTACGATGTTCTGTTCAGACGGTCATTTTTTTTACGCCCCGCTTTCAAAAGAAGTACCTGTCACTTCTTGGGACGTAATTGGAGCCGTTATTCATTGACTCCAATGAAAAGCAGCTCCAGTTACGTCCGTAATGGACGCGGCGTTCAAGCGCCTGCACATGCCGTTACGGCTGAAATGACGGGGCTGTTTTCTCCTGAAAACAGCCCCGTAATTTCGGCCGTTATGGACGCTGTAGTGTGAACATACCCTAACTGTCAAATGAAGAATGACAGTTACGATACACTGCACTACATAAGTAGTGCAGTGTATTGTACCGGGGATCAGAAGACCAGATCTTCAAATCCCCAGGTCAGTGTAAAAGAAAAAGTAAAAAATGTAAAAAAAAATGTGAAAGAAAAATAAATAAATAAATAAATAATAAATAAATAATAAAAACAACACTTGCCCTGTTTCCCTGATCAACTCCATTATTATTATAAAAAAAATGAAAACATGAAAAAAACCTATACAAAATAGGTATCGCCGCATTCGGAACGACCTGATCTATAAAAATGTCACATTATTTTTACCGCATGGTGAACACCGTAAACATTTTTAATAAAAAACAATGACAGCATTTTATTTTTTGGTCATCTTGTCTCAAAAATTTTTTAATAAAAAGTGATCAAAAAGTTGCAAGTAACGCAAAATGGTACCAATGTAAACTACAGTTCGTCACGCATAAAACAAGCCCTCCCGCAGCGATATCAACTAAAAAATAAAAAAGTTATGGCTGTCAGAAAATGGCGACACTAAAACATGATTTTTTTTTAGAAAAGAGTGTTTTTATTGTGGGAACGTAGTGAAATGTAAAAAAAACAATATAAATTTGGTGTCGCTGTACTCGTATCGCCCCGCAGAATAAAGTTAGCATGTTGTATATACTGCACGGTGAACACAGTAAAAAAAAAAAAAACGTGCTAGAATGGCTGTTTTTTGGTTTCCTCATCTCCCCAAAAATTGAATAAATAGTGATTAAAAAAAAAAAAAAATCGCATGTACCCAAAATGGAACCAATAAAAATTACAGCTCGTTCCACAAAAAACGCGCCCTCACACAGCTCCGTCAACGGAAAAATAACACGTTATGACTCTCAAAACGCAATGATGCTAAATGTCGGCCCAGACTAATTTTTTAGGTCCAGTAGAATTTCACTAAATACCCCACATCGTCATTTGCTGGACCCCACAGGTGGACCCCGTAGACGCAGCGGAGATGAGGAAACTTTAGGGCCTTGTGCGGTTTATAGTGAAGAAGTCAAAGATTAGGCAATACTGGAGCCCAGATATTAGTATAATACCCCAAAACCCGGCCTGTGCATAAAGGATTGGTTCAAAGCGTACCACACCAATCCATGGATTCTTCATTCACCCCATTATTACATCATCCTATTATGACATGATGCACTCCGCCCAAGCTTACATATGCCCTGATGTACTCTGCCCAGCTTACATATGCCCTGATGTACTCCACCCAGCTTACATATATACCCTGATGTACTCCTCACAGCTTACATATACCCTGATGTACTCCTCACAGCTTACATATACCCTGATGTACTCCGCCCAGCTTAGATATGCCCCCACATTATAAGCTGAAATAATAGTAAAACACCAAGCAATATCTGCGCTTCAAAAGCCAAATGGTGGTCCAACTGAGCCTGGCAGTGTGCCCAAACCGCAATTTATGACCACATATGGGGTATTACAGTATTCTGGAGAACACGCTTAACAATTTATGGGATGTGTGTCTACGGTGGCACAAGCTGGGCACAACACATTGGGCACTGGAATGGCATATCTATGGAAAACAGCAATTTTCAATCTGCAACGTCTACTGTTTACTCATTTTTGCAAAATACTTGTGCGGTCAAAATGCTCACTACACCCTTAGATCAATTCTTTGAGGGATCTAGTTTCCAAAATGGGGTAATTTTTCGGGGGGTACCACTGTACTGGTACTATAGCTCAATGCAACATGGTGTCAAAAAACAAATCTTGTAAAGTCTCCACTCCAAATACTAAATGGCGCTCCTTCCCTTTAGAGCCTTGCTGTGTGTCCAAATAGCAGTTTATGACCACATGTGGGGTATTTCCGTACTCCGGAGAAGTTGCTTTACAAATGTTGGGGTGCTTTTTCTCTTTTATTTGTTGAGAAAATGAAAAATTTTGAACTAATGCTACGTGTTATTGGAAAATAATGTAATTTTTCATTTTCACTGCCCATTTGTAATAAAATCTATGAGACACCTGTGGAGTCAAAATGCTCACTACCCCCCTAGATGAATTCCTCAATGGGTGTAGTTTGCCAAATGGAGTCACTTTTGGGTAGTTTCCACTGTACTAGTACCCAAGGGATTTGCAATAGCGACATGGTGCAGAAAAACCAATCCAGCAAAATTTGCTCGCCAAATGGCGCTCCTTCCCTTCTGAGCCCTGATGTGTATTCATACAGTGGTTTATTACCACATATGGGGTATTTCCCTACTCTGAAGAGAATGCTTTACAAATGTTATGGTGCTTTTTCTCCTTTATTTGTTGAGAAAATGAAAAATGTTGAACTAATGCTACATCTTATTGGAAAAAATATAATTTTTTATTTTTACTGCACAATTCTAATGAAACACCTGGGGGGGTCAAAATGCTCATTACACCCGTAGTTGAATTCCTCTAAGGGTGTAGTTTCCCAAATGGAGTCACTTTTGGGGGGGGGGTATTTCCGTACTCTGGAGAAGTTGCTTTACAAATGTTATGGTGCTTTTTCTCCTTTATTTGATGAGAAAATGAAACATTTTGAGGTAAAGCTACATCTTATTGGAAAATAATGTAATTTCTCATTTTCACTGCCCAATTCTAATGAAATCTATGAAATACCTGTATGGTCAAAATAATCACTACACCCCTAGATGAATTCCTCTAGGGGTGTCGTTTCCCAAATAGAGTTACTTGTGGGCGGTTTTCTTTGTTTTTGCATCACAAGACCTCTTCTAACCTGACATGGTGCCTGAAATATAATTTAAGAAAAGGAAGGCCGAAAAATCCTCTAGGTGCTCCTTTGCTTCTGGGGCTTTTGTTTCAGGCCCGTAGCGCACTAGAGCCACATGTGGGATATTTCTAAAAACTTCAGAATCAGGGCAATAAATATTCAGTTGTGTTTCTCTTGTAAAAACCTTCAGTATTACAGGAAAAAATTGACTAAAATGGAATTTCTGCAAAAAAAATGAAATTTGTAAATTTCCCTTCCACTTTGCTTTAATTCCTGTGGCACGCATAAAGGGTTAAGAAACGTTTTAAATGCTGTTTTGAATACTTTAAGGGGTGCAGTTTTTAAAATGGGGTGATTTGTGGGGGTTCCTAATACATAAGGCCCTCAAAGCCACTTCAGAACTGAACTGGTCCTTGACAAAATAGCCTTTTGAAATTTTCTTGAAAATATGAGAAATTGCTGCTAAACTTATAAGCCTTGTAACGTCCTAGAAAAATAAAAGGATGTTCAAAAAATGATGCAAACATAAAGTAGACATATGGGAAATGTTAACTAGTGACTATTTTTTGTGGTATTACTATCTGTCTTACAAGCAGATACATTTGAATTTAGAAAAATGCTAATTTTTGCAAATTTTCTGTAAATTTTGGTGTTTTCACAAATAAATATTTAATTTATCGACCAAATTTTTTCACTAACATAAAGTACAATATGTCACGAGAAAACAATCTCAGAATCGCTCAGATAGGTAAAAGAATTCTGGAGTTATTACCACATAAAGTGACACATGTCAGATTTAAAAAATGAGGCTGTGTCATAAGGTCCAAAAGTGTCTGGGTCCTTAAGGGGTTAAGGGGTTAAAGGTAATTAGGTGTTTTGACTGCATGTTTGTGTATGAGACAGGTTTAATTTTATTTAACTTTACCATAAAACTGTTTTCATGTTTTAAGGTTCCATTGGAGTTGTGCTGCAGTGTCTATCCATGAGCATTTATGCTTTAACTCAAGTAAGATAAATCCTCTTCATAACAATAGTAGCATTGTCACCTTCCCAACTACTCTACTTAATGACAATTGTGATCAATTTCACTTTACCTTATCTGTGTCTAATGGAGATCGCAAATCTTCAAATGCTGAAGCATTTTTATCCATCAGTCCCAACACAAACTTTAGGTAAGTGTGCAAAAGTTACAAAAAACGGTTATGTATACACTTGGGCACTCAACAGCAGGCATACATGTCATTTAATCCCCAACTGCAGTTTATGTTTTTTTGACCTTATATGTATGTGGGGACGGGGAGTGGTGTGTTACCACATGTGCTCGAACATATACGCACACTAGCTATGCCCACGATCCCAGCTGAGGAGGAGTGACTGCGATTGTGATCCACTCTGCTGTGGCAATATCCGGGATCAGAGAAAATTCATAATTTAACCCCTTCAGTACCACAATAGGCAGCAATCATGCTGCTATCAGAGGGAGGGGGCTCCCTTTTGAACAATGATCACCTTACAAAGGCTCTTTTACACCTGCCAATTATCGTGCAAACGAACGTTCACAGAACACTCGTTCCTAATAATTGCCCTGTGTAAACAGGGCAACGATCAGCTGATGAACGAGCAAACACTCGTTCATCGGCTGATTGCATTGTTTTAAATAACAAAACTATTATCGTTGTCGGCAGCACATCTCCCTGTGTAAACAGGGAGATGTGCTGTCGACATGATTAAAATATATTGGGACGAGCACTCGTCCCCATACTAGCTGCTTGTGAAAAGAGCAAACGAGCACCGATCAAGAGCTCTCTCGGCCCGTGTAATATCACCCTTACTATTGCTGGTGCCTGGTAGAACATACCTATGTATTTTCTAGCCGGCTGCCTTTGCATTGTATAAAAACAGGCAGAAAGTTTAATTTCATACAGCAGAATGACACTACATTATAGGAAAAGTGTTAAAGTCCCATAATAGGACTATAAAAAAAACTGATAAGGGGCATGGAGTTATGAGCAAAGGAATTAAATTTATCTGGTCTTTAGTAGTAACATTTAAGTAAATAAATAGCTCATGCAAAAACATTGTGAAAAGCTGTCTCATGTAAAATCCACCCATACGACAAGGGAGTACTCCATACATCTGGAGAAAAAAAGGTTTAATCTCCAGATGGGACAAAACTTTACTATAAGATCCGTGAATCTGTGGAAATAAGGCTCAGTTCATGTCGTTTTTCAGAAGTATTCCTCGACGTATGCCTCCAACATATGCCACTGAATGGAATACTGTGGCATACGTCGGCCATTGACTCTCGTAGTATATAAACGTTTACTTTGCTGTATACTTTTATTTTACTGTGTCCCACTGCATAGTAGAGAGTGGTAGACCACGCTTTTCTATACAGTAAAAAAAAGTAAGCCGGCACATACTGGCCCAGCGTATGCCCAAAAAACATTCCACCATACGCTGGGTGCATATGGGAGTTATGGGCACGTCAGAGTATACGTCAGGAAATCCTCCCAGCGAAACTGCTGACATGCCTGAAAAATGAGTGGTGAACTGAGCATAAAATAATAAATAATCAGAACAAATGAGCTAACAATGAGACAGATGAGAGGCCCCTGCCCATAATGTAAATATACAGAATTCTTGTTAGAATGTTGATCCAGCGTTATTGCCACTTGGGATCAGAAGGAAAATGTTTCCCTTTTAGGGCATATTGGATCATACGTTATGGGATTGAACTTCACAGACAGGTGTTGTTTTTTCAACCATACTAATGATATAATTTAAATAAAATTGTGAACGGCATAAAAAAATAGAAATATGACGGTACAAAAAAAATTATATATATTAAGTGTGATTGGTGCAACTTTCAAAATAGTTTTTGTTAAATATTATTTTTACTTTTTGAGATACAGCTGCTTTGTATCATGGCTGTATCGTGCACCTGTTATCAATTACATCTAAGTTATGAACTTAGATGTGATCGATAGCAGCTCGAACCTGCGTGTTAGAAAGACGCAGGACCCGCTGACACTGAACCCGTCAGTCCCGCGGACCTGACAAGTTCAGGTCTCAGCGCACGATACAGCCACGATACAAAGCAGCTGTATCTCAAAAAGTTAAAATACGTTTTAATAGAAAGTATTCGAAAGTTGTACCAATCACATTAATAGACATTTTTATTTAAAAAAATTATTTTTATTTTTCAAAGGTGTACATAGCCTTTAAAGAATTATTCCCAGTATTGACAATCACAGGATAGGTGATAACTTCTGATCGCTGGGAGCCCCATCATTGTGACCCCCACCGATTGCGAGAACGCGTGTCCTGAATCTCCTGTTTCCCCTCAACCACAGTTAGAAGGACATTGAATGGAGCAGTGGTCGAGCATGCATGCGGCAGCTTCATTCAAAGTCTTTGGGAATGACGGAAACAGACGAGTACAAGACTCCGCTGATTTTTTCACCACATTGATAACTCTGTGTGAAAGGCTTTCACACCTGGCACATAAATATCCTAGTTAAATAACCCCTTCCCGCATTGTGCCATACATTGTTCCATATATTTACAGTAGCTTAGATGGTCCTACATGATACAGTAATATATAAAATGTTCTTATAGTAATAATTCTGAATAGATTGTCTTAAGAGTATAAAATCATAAAATCTTTATTGTTTTATTATTTGTTCTAGGTTTGTTGAAATTACATGTATTGAATGTAGGGGGCTTTCGATTAACTGGAACCAACAATTTACAGTACAGGCTGTTTGTACAGGCTGCAGTGACCTAGATCATATATTATATCAGTGGGAACTGTACAAGATTAACGCAACAGACTCCAGCACACCAGAAGGTTTGATATTATTTGGAACATATGAGTAACGTATTATTAGAATGATGCCTTTAGCTCCTAATTGCTTCAAGCAGACAAAAGGTTTGGTTAAGTGACATGGTATTATGCTCATTGTGGTAACCCCGCTGTCAGTTCTCACAAGTCTACCTCTAAAAAGCCATAAATAATGTTTATTCTTATATGCCCTAACTATACTCATTTGGTGTTTACGATAAGAGGAACAGAATAAAGAGAGTGTGTGAGAGAGAGAGTAATAGAGAGAGAGAGAGAGAGAGAGAGAGAGAAAGAGGAAAGGGAGAATGAAAAGAAAGAAAGAAAGAAAGAAAGAAAGAAAGAAAGAAAGAAAGAAAGAAAGAAAGAAAGAAAGAAAGAAAGAAAGAAAGAAAGAATGAATGACTGTGTGATAGATATGAGGTGGGAGAAGAAGCATGAAGACAAAGAGAATTTGGAATGCATAAGTAAAGAAAATACATAGGTAGGTAAGAACTATAGACAAAGGATTGAGAATGGACCAAAGGTGAGAGAAAAGAGAGGAAACAAAATATGAGAGAAAGAGAGTGTCACGATCTGTGGGTATATGGATCCACTGGGCCATACCACCGTAGCGGGATAGTAGCTAGCCAAACAGTGTACCAAGTCCATGTATATATAGTCCAAGCACAAGGGTACCTGTAGTAGTTCAGACATGAGCAACGGCTAGGCTCAGATGGGACCTTGGCAGCAGACACTAGGCGTGGTAACACAGCAGGCATGACCGGTGACACAACATGACTCCAACTTTCTAAGGCACAGGAACAAAGGTAGCACAGGATACAGGTATCAGGTACAGGAATACTGGGAACAGGATAACACAAAAGAACCATTTGCAAGACTAACACGGGTAAACACAACAACGCTCAGGCAAGGAGTAAAGGGGCAGGGCCCTTCATATAGTCTAGGGTGATCATGGGCTAATTAATGATTATTTTCATGTGCGGGACACAGCAGAACGGAGCAGAAGTAAGCACTGTTGTCTCCTAGGAAGGAGATGCGGGCCAGCACTCAAAGATCCATGACTGCGGCCGTCAGGGGGTTTAGTAAACCCGATGGCCCGCGACCGTGGATGCTACAGTATCCCCCTCTTACGCCCCCTCTTCTTGGGGCCAGAGAGAGAGAGGAACTTCTTAATGAGGGTAGGAGCATTAAGGTTCTCTTCTAGCTCCCACGACCTCTCCTCTGGACCAAACCCCTTCCAATCCACCAAATAAAAAGTTCTTCCTCCTACTTTTTTAAGTCCAGGATCTCCTTAATCTGGAACACATCGGAAGAACTGCTGGGAGCAACTGCAGGGCTATGTGTTTTTGTTTAGCGGTTCAGGCCCACAGGCTTCAGGAGGGAAACATGAAACGAGTTGGGGATCTTGATATATATAGTCCAAGCACAAGGGTGCCTGTAGTATTTTAGACAGTAGCAACGGCTAGGCTCAGATGGGACCTTGGCAGCAGACACCAGGCGTGGTGTAATACAACAGGCGTGACCGGTGGCACAACACGACTTTAACTTTCTAAGGCGCAGGAACAAAGGTAGCACAGGATACAGGCAGCAGGTACGGGAACACTGGGAACAGGATAACACTAAGGGACAATTTGCAAGACTAACACGGGTAAACACAACAACGCCCAGGCAAGGAGTAAAGGGGCATGGTCTTTCATATAGTCCAGGGTGATCATGGGCTAATTAATTATTAATTTCATGTGCGCACACTGACCCTTTAAGGCCGGGTACGAGCGTGCGCGCGCACCCTACGGGACACAGCAGAATGCTCGGTTGACAGCGGAAGTGAGCCCTAGCGTCTCCTAGGGAGGAAATGCGGGCCAGCGCTCAAAGATCCATGCCTGCGGCCGTCGGGGTTGAGTAATTCCGATAGTCCGCGGCCGTGGACACTACAGAGAGTATATGGCAGAAGAAGAGATGAAGGATAGCCTTATTTAGAGATAAAGTATCTATTCTATCTATCTATCTATCTATCTATCTATCTATCTATCTATCTATCTATCTATCTATCTATCTATCTATCTATCTATCTATCTATCTATCTTCTTTCTCTGTATATATCTGTATAGATCTGTATGGGATAATGTAACATATAATCTAATTCATGCAAGCCCTGATATAAATTAATGAGCGGAGATGTAGTGAACTTAAAATAAGTATTACTCAAAAACTATGCATGCAATTTATTTACAGTTCCATTTTGTCGAATAAAAGAAAGCATGGGAGGTCCAAGCGCACTTAGTGAAGAGAATCTCTACAATGAAACGTTTACAAAAGTCCCAACCTTACAGCTTACATCAAGTGAAGTTTACTCTACATCAGTTTATGCAGAAGAGCAAGTAACAGAACATTTGCTTGAGTCAACTGACTTACCAAAAATTATTCATAGTAATACTGAAAGTACAGAATCAGTATATGATTTGTACGTGATTGAGTCACATCCGGACCTACCAGAGGAAGGCTCTACAGGTGGTAGAAATATAATAAGCCGTGGGTCAACTATGGATAAGTCAAGTGATTCCAAAGGTAATTTACTGACTTGTTAGAAAATTATACACCATAGTTAATATGTTTAACTCACTAATTTAAAGTGGGTCTTCAGGATCCCCTCTGTATTGATAGTCATTTGAAGCCAATGGGCGACCATGTAATTTATGGTCATGCCATGTCCCTCAGAATGAAAGCCTCTATATTACACAAAGTCCACTAGTAAGTTACAGCCTGACGTCTGTCATTGCTATCAGGAGTTTATACTATAACTACAATATGTGTAACCATAATCTATTACACCATTATGTAATTTCTCTTTTAAACTTCAATATTATTTATAAAAAACAAATACATTTTATTTTCGTACAAAAAAAAACAAAACAGGCGTACATACATATGGTATGAATGGCTTCATAAGTGGAGATGGAGAAGGAGGAAATCTTTTATGGAATGATACCAAAGGTCAGACACATAATGGTGAGTTGAGGCCAAAATTATAATAAGAGAATATCCGCTACATCTAGAGGAAAGCAGGTTTCACCTTCATCATAGTGGGGTATTTTGATTTATTTTTAATATAAGGGTACTTGCACACAAAGTGTGCGGCAGCAAAAAAATTTTGTTTTCATTTCAGGATAGCTGTAAATAAATGTTAGGCCCCATTCACACGAACGTGCTTTTGCTACCGCAATTCCCCCGAAAATCCACGGGTGAATTGCGGCCCCATTCATTTCAGTGGGCCCATTCACACGACCGTGGTTTCCACGGTCTGTGCATGGCCCAGGAGCCTGGACCGCAAAAAGGACTGACATGTCTTATTACGGCCATGTTTTGCGGTCCAGTCTCATAGAAAATAATACACGCGGCCATGAGCACGGCCCGTGATTTGCGGGCGGCTCGCGGGCGACACTCCGCGCTGGCCGACCCGAAAATCATGGCCGTGCACATGGCTACGGTTGTGTGCATGAGGCCTTAGTAAAACTGGCTTTGTGAAAAAACGCATGACAATGCTGCATATAAAAACTTATGATCACGGTTTTTACGAGCGATTTTTAGCACTGAAGTTTTCCCTAGTGAAGTCCATAGGTAAACCTGCAGCAAAAGGCCAGGATCACACACGCAGTTTTGATGCAGTTTTTGGCTACGTTATTTTTTAGCCAAACACAGAAGTGGACACAAAAGAAATTAGATACATTAGTGTTTTCTTTATACCTTTCCACTTTTGACTTTGGCTCAACAAACTGAGACAAAAACTGAGTTGATCATGGCCTAACCTTGACCAATAAATAAGACATGCTCCCTTTTTTTTTTTTTTTAAAAGTGCAGCCTGCTTTGAACACTATGCAGTTTTTAACCACACTGTGTGAAAGGGATTTCATATAAAGATTTGCTGTAAAAATGTACTGTAATTACAGCGCCAAAAACACTGCAAATCCACAATGTGTAAAAGCAACCTAAAAGCAGTGATACTATGTAACAAGCTTTTGCCATGGGCAACTACTCCACTTTTACTTTGCACCAGTTTTCATAAATCTCCCCCAAAGTAATTAAAATTATCTGAAATAAATTGCTTCGGAATATGTAATTAACTAGGGAATTATTAGAATGACTGATTTTGGATTCAGGAATTAATATTTTTTTCCCTAACGTGAGTATAATTTACAACAAAGAGATTGTTTAGCCATCATCTGGATTAATATTGTAGTCAATTAGATTATAACTAGATGGACTATTTGTTTATTTTTTATTATTTGATTGCGTTACTATTTTTCATACCTTAGCATTATTAAAATTGCTGATTGATCAAATGCGCTCATTGGTCTATTTTCGATGCCCCTCTATGGAGAGTGGCAGTGCATGCTAGTCCTTATTTTCAGCAAAGAACTAAGGATCCCTAGTTCTTGACAACAGTGGGGGTCCTACAGGTTGAACCCCCCCACCTTACTTACATAAGCTGTCTGATTGACAGGTTATGAAAGCAAAAGAGGGGTTGAAGTTAAAACAACCACATATGGGCTGTTAGTTGGGCATTGCTGGGAGTATTAGCTACCTGCTCTTGCCATATTTTGTAAGTCAAGTAAACTATATTACATTTCTAAATTTGACAGATTTTGACACGCATATTTATGATAACATAGAGGAAGGTATCAGAGGCTCGGGAACAAGGACACAAAGTAAGTTTACAGTTTTTACAATTCTTTACCATTTTAGGTCATATGAAAACTAATAATTTTTTATATCTATCTTTTCCAAGATGAATTTGATAACACATATGCTTTGTCATATGAAGATACTGATACACATAGTGATAACGTTGTGGATTCGACAGCAGCAAATATTGTCTCCATGGTTAACTGGTCAAAACTGAAAATCAGTCATGAATTATTTAGCCGTTATACTACCTCAGGTATGGTATATTAGCTGCTCGAAATGTAAATGTTCATTCTGTCATATATCAGATATAAACAAAGTATTTTGAGATGATTAAACTAAGATTAATTTATAAGCTTAAATGCAGTATACATATCAGCACAGTCCTAAAGGTCCTCTTACACCGGACAAGTTTGGCCGGTGCAACGAGAGCCGATCAACGGGACAGCTCGTTGGTCATCGCTCGTTTGCTCCAGTCACAAGGAGCTATGTATGGGGACGAGTTGTCGTTACTCCGATCGCTTGTCCCCATACTGTAATCGAATGACTAGTTGAGCAATTCCCAGGGTGAAAGTTTATGGAATTGCTCTGTAAGTGATTCCCCAAAGACAGCTGGAGAATGTCTGGATTAAGCGTGCAAATAATCCGCTACCTCAAATCCATCACTACTCTGATCAACAGAGTCTAAGACTACTCCCCCAGCATCAGATGTATTGGTAACTTTGATGCCTGTTCCTATCAGGTCACCAAGATTTTACAAAAATACTGGCCCATCCTTCGTGCTGACTCAGATCTCTGTGATGCCAGTTCCACCACCCCTAACATTACCTATCGAAGAGGAAAAAATCTGCGCTATTATCTTATGTATAGTCATTATTTTTAACCATCTATTGCATCCAAATGTTGGCTCAAATCGCTGGTTATAGGATCTCATTCCTGTGGAAGATGTTCCTTTTGTCCCCTCATGCCTACTGTCAAGAATTTCTGTAATCCTTCAGATGGGAGAATCTACAAGATCAGAAAATGTATTAATTGTCAAATCAGTGGCGTTATTTATATAGCAAAATGCCCATGTCCAAAATTGCATGTGGGCAAGTCTGTTCTAGAACTGAGGAGAAGAATTTCCAATCATCTCAGTATTATAAACAAAAGGAAAGATACACCTTTATCCAGACATATTCCATCCATACATGATGGTAACATCCGCTCATTACAATTCTGGGCTGTCACCCAGATCAAGTTGGGCCCTAGAGCTGGTAATCTAGACCGTAAACTTCTACAAGAAGAAGCACGGTGGATTCACCGCCTGGGCACTCTAAGCCCTGTTGGGCTCAACGAACATTTCACTTTTGCAGCTTTTCTATAATATTCATTAACATTCTTTAATACTTTTTAATATTATCTATATACTTACTTAATATTCATATTCACATATATCATATACATATCAAATAACTTGTTCAGTTATCTATATGGATATAACAATAGCTATGTCAATACTGACTTCTCCTCATCTGCCTCTGAGGACTGAGGACTGATATCTTTGTGCATATACTATATACTTATATTCAATTTCTTTTAGCACCTCTTAATTAGTGCCATTGTTTTCTTGCCATTGTTTCTTTCCCAGCATAGTTGATAGTTAGTCAGTTTTTCCATTTGTGCACTAAATCTTAATGCATGCACTGTAGCAGTTCGTTTAAAATCATTAAGTATCTCGGCACTTCTATACTCAGACGCCTGACACTGGTCACCTCAATGGCAATTCTTATTGGTCCGCTCCCGCGTCTGTCACACGTTAAGTGGCTCGACCGATTACACTGCCTTCATTGGTTGCTTCTTATGGAATTCCCACCTGTTCAGTACGTTTAGCCTACCTAATAAGAGGAAATCCACGGCGCGCCGTCATTAGCCCTTGAACCCCTGAGGACGCTACATATGTAGCGAAACATGTCGGGAGGGCTTTTTTGAATTTTAACTACCTGCTCTGCCTGTTGCTAGATCCACCGATACTTAGCAGTTAGTGTAGCCATAGCGTTCTGCAGCTGATGCTTCTAATGCACTTTTATCGTTAAGTGCCTACTAATACATACACCTATTAAGCATTGCTCTATATAGGTCCTACTCTAGCAGCATGCCTGGTTCATTTTAATTTATCTATGTGGTTCATTTAATTGCTTCTTATAGCCTAACAAAGATTTATCATTTAAAGAGGCTCTGTCACCAGATTTTGCAACCCCTATCTGCTATTGCAGCAGATAGGTGCTGCAATGTAGATTACAGTAACGTTTTTATTTTTAAAAAACGAGCATTTTTGGCCAAGTTATGGCCATTTTTGTATTTATGCAAATGAGGCTTGCAAAAGTACAACTGGGCGTGTTGAAAAGTAAAAGTACAACTGGGCGTGTATTATGTGCGTACATCGGGGCGTGTTTACTACTTTTACTAGCTGGGCGTTCTGATGAGAAGTATCATCCACTTCTCTTCAGAACGCCCAGCTTCTGGCAGTGCAGATCTGTGACGTCACTCACAGGTCCTGCATCGTGTTGGCCACATCGGCACCAGAGGCTACAGTTGATTCTGCAGCAGCATCAGCGTTTGCAGGTAAGTAGCTACATCGATTTACCTGCAAACGCCGATGCTGCTGCAGAATCATCTGTAGCCTCTGGTGCCGATGTGTCCTCGCTCGTCTGACACGATGCAGGACCTGGGGAAGTGACGTCACAGCGTGATCTCTCGAGAACACGGCTGTGTCTGCACTGCCAGAAGCTGGGCGTTCTGAAGAGAAGTGGATGATACTTCTATACACAACGCCCAGCTAGTAAAAGAAGTAAAAACGCCCCGATGTACGCACATAATACACGCCCAGTTGTACTTTTACTTTTCAACACGCCCAGTTGGACTTTTGCAAGCCTCATTTGCATAAATACAAAAATGGTCATAACTTGGCCAAAAATGCTCGTTTTAAAAAAATAAAAACGTTACTGTAATCTACATTGCAGCGCCGATCTGCTGCAATAGCAGGTAAGGGTTGCAAAATCTGGTGACAGAGCCTCTTTAACTTGTTCATGGTAGTTGGGAAATAGGGTTTTTTTGCCGGTTGGCATCCAGTTGCTATGCAAGGCTGCTCTATGGTCTTCACTAGAGCCCACCGCAAGGCAGGTTGTATTTGGCTTCATAGAACCCAGGTTGCATTAACAAAATACGGTGTTGGACAGGAGGTGCAATGCAGGCAAAACCAGAACAGAAAACCAGACAAGCCAGAGGGGTCATCAACAGGCAGAGTTCACAACCAGGAGGGAGTCCAAATCACAAATCAGAAGATTACCAGGAGTGCAGAGGACAAAAAGAGCTGAGAGCAGAAAGTCCAAAGCAGTGAGAAATAGGGTAAATCCAAAAACAAAGCCATGGTCCAGTTCCAGTTCCAAGAATCCAAATAGTCAGGTAATACAGGGTATAATCAGGAGCTTGATCTGATACCTGAATACATAAAGAAATTCGCAAGCACAAATGAAGGAACTGACCAGACTTAAATACTCCACCGTAGAATCTGATAGGATGCAAACGGAGAAATTAGATTGGCTCTGCAACTCAAACCAAAACCGTCCAGAAGCTAGACTAGAAGTCATGACAACATTAAAGAAACAGACGTTTCCTAACACATACATTATTATCATGTCGGCATGTGCTGCCGACAACGATAATATTTTCGTTTTTTAAAACTATACGCTCAGCAGATGAACAAGCGTTTGCTTGTTTATCTGCTGATCACTGACCTGTTTACACAGGGCAATTCTCGTCAACGAGCGCTCTATGAACGATCATTTGCCCAATAATTGGCCCGTGTAATAAGGCCTTAATTGTCAGCCTGCTCCAGCACGTGCAAACAAATATATTTGTCGGATATCCAAGGGAGATGTATCTTCATAGGCAAAGGGTTAGACTATTGCTGCAACAGAATCTTGACAAAATTGGGATTTTTTTTTTAAATACATAAAATAAAATATAGATATGTATATTTTATCGCCAAAAGTATGTGGACACTTGACCATCATACCTATATGAGCTTGTTGGGCATTCCATTTAGAAACCATGGGTGTAAATATAGAGTTGTGCCCTGTTTTGCAGTTATAACAACTTACACTCTTCTAGAAAAGCTTTTTACAACATTTTAGAGTGTGTCTGTAGGAGCTAAAAGAGCATTTGTGAGGTTAGGCACTTATGTTGAATGAGATCGTCTGGCTGGCAAACGGCATTCCAATTAATCTCAAAGGTGTTCTTCAGGGCTCCACATAACTTGTCAAACCACGTCTTTATGGACCTTGTTTTGTGCACATGGGAACAGGAAAGGGCCTTCCCCAAAATTTGCCACAAACTTGGAAGCATAGAATTGTCTAAAAGGTCTTTGCAGCATTACCCAATGGAAATAAAGGGCCTAGTCCAAACCCTGAAAAACACCAAATTTTACAATAGGCACTATGAATTCCGGTAGATAGTGTTTTTCTGGCATCTACCAAACCCAGATTTTTCTTTCAGACTGCCAAATCATGAAATATAGTGATTCATCAATTCAGAGAACACGTTTCCTCTGCTCCAGAGTGCAGTGGCGGTGCACTTTACACCACTTCAGCCCCAAGTTGGCATTGTTCGTGGTGATCTTTGGCAGTGTGCTGTTGCTCCACTCATTTCATGACGCTCAGTTCAGATATGTGCACACGATAACTGCAATTACGTCTGAAATTACGGATCTGTTTTCAGAGAAAACAGCTTCGTAATTTCAGACGTAATTGCATGTACTTGCGTTTTGTGGGGCATCTTTTACGGATGTAATTTGGAGGTGTTCTTCATTGGAGTCAATGAAAAACGGCTACAATTAAGTCCCAAGAAGTGTCCTGCACTTCTTTTGACGAGGCTGTAATTTTACGCGCTGTCTTTTAACAGCGACGTGTAAAATGACAGGTCGTCGGCACAGTACATCGTAAAGCCCATTGAAAGTAATGGGCAGATGTTTGCCAATGTATTGGAGCCGGTTTTTCGGACGTAATACGAGGCGTAAAACGCCTCCATTACGTCTGAAAATAGGTCTTGGGAACCCAGCCTTCTTGTGCTGATGTCACTTCCAGAAGCATTTGGGAACTCTGTAGTAAGTGATGCAACAGAGGATAGCTGAATTTTACGCAACACACTCTTCGGCACTGGGCAGCCACGCTTTGTGAGTTTGCGTGGTGTACCATTTTAAGACTTTACTTCCACTTCACAATAGTAGTCCTTACAGTTGACAGAGGCAGATGACAGTGCCACATTTGGGTATGTTCACAGAGGGTGGATGCGCTGCGTAAATGTACAAAGCGTATAAGCCTTGGAGCCGGCAGGGAATTCCGGCCAAAAAATCGCACCAAATTGTGGTGCAGTTTTTCGGCCGGAATGTGCACTGGGGAAAACAGCATGTAAAAAAAAAAAAAAACTTGCATACTTATCGGTAGTCAGGGCAACACGTCCCTCTGACATTCTGCAGTTGGGCCTCCTGGGATGACATTCCATCCCATGTGATCGCTGCAGCAGTCACATGGGATGAAAAGTCATCCCTGGAGGACAGGCTGGATGTAGGAGCACAAAGATCTGGGTAAGTATAAACTTTCTTTTTCTGAGTTGCGATTGGTGTGGCGGAATGCTTTTTGTTGCGGTTTTTACCACCCCATTGAATTCAATGGGGAAAACCTGCAATGGAAAAGCAGCGATTCCACAGCATAATTGACATGCTGCAGATAAAAAATACTGCATCGGTTATTTGGCGTTTTTTTTTCCGCGTCGTGTGGATGAAATTTGTTCAAATCTCATCCACTTTACTGCTACTGTAATATGCTGCGGATTTTACGTGAAATGAAATCCGTTGCGGAAAATCCACAGTATTCAGTACGATCCATACTACTACCATTGTTTGTTTATGGCGATTGCATGGCTGTGTGTTTGATTTTATGCACCTGGTTGCAATGTGTTTGGCTGAAACACCGGAACTGAGTAATTAGAAGGGCTGTCCGGTCCACATACTTTTGCCTATATAGTGTATGTATCATAGGGAATTCACCATCCAGGATACTAATTGAGAACTTGCTCTCATCTGGGTAGCACTTTTGAAGATATACTGTCCATTACTCTCCATCTCTACACTTTTTATATCTTTAATATTGGGAAGGGGGTACAACACTTAATATCCTAACCATTTTACCTTTTATCTTATCACTTATAATTTCTGGCCTCAGAGCAAAGATGTTTTAAAAATATCCTTTGACAGAATTTTTTCCAGAAAACTTGGCTTGTTTCACAGAGTTTTTGTAACCTTGACTAATGATAACTCTTTATCAGGTACTTCATCTCAGACCATAGCAATCAGACCCTTTGTTTTGAAGCCTAGCAAGATGTATATGCTGGAAATTACTTTGGGTGAGTATTAAGAAACTAGTTACTTTTACTTGTTCAGTCATCAAAAAATTAGTTTGTAAACCAAATACAATAAGAAAGCTAGTGCTGTTATATATTTCAAACCCTTTACGACCACAAACAGTGTTTGTATGTTGTAAGGAGAGGGTGGTTGAGTGGACATACCAGTGCTGAGCCCATTCATGAGCCCATTACAGCTGACACCTGCTCTAACTGCTGGTATCAGAGATAACTCCGATCCCAGCTGTTAGTGACCGCGTCATCTAATCTGTTGAAGGAGGGAGGTGGCCGATCGTGGTGTGCTGATGGTTTTCATGGCAGCCTGTGGGCCTAACCAAGGCCCCCAGGTCTGCCAGCTTTGTGCTCCGAGAGGCAAGACTTAATAGTAGCCTGTGAAAATCACGATATACTGCAATACATAAGTATTGTAGTATTTTGTGCAAGCGATCCAGTGATTGCTGGTTTGAGTCTCGTCTCCTAGGAGGACTTTTGAAAAAAAGTAAAAAATACACAGAAAAATTATTAAATGTACAAAAACCCCCTTTTTCCCAATTCTCCACAAAAGTAATGGAAAAAACAAAAACATAGTTGTATTGATGCATCCGTCAATATCTGAACTATTAGGCTGGATTCACACGAGCATGTTCGGTCCGTAATGGACGGAACGTATTTCGGCCGCAAGTCCTGAATCGAACACACGGCAGGGAGCTGGGCTCTTAGCATCATAGTTATGTACGACGCTAGAAGTCCCTGCCTCGCTGCGGGACAACTGTCCCGTATTGTAATCATGTTCCCAGTACGGGACAGTAGTTCCACGGAGAGGCAGGGACTCCTAGCGTCGTACATAACTATGATGCTAGGAGCCCGGCTCCATGCAGTGTGTTCGGTCCGGGACTTGTGGCCGAAATACGTTCCATCCATTATGGACCGAACATGCTCGTGTGAATCCAGCCTTACGGATGCAACAATACAACTATGTTTTTGTTTTTTACATTACGTTTGGGGGGTAATGGGAAAAAGGGGGTTTTTGTACTTTTAATATTTTTCTGTGTATAAAAAAAAAACTTTAACTGTTTTTTACTTTTTTTCAAAAGTTATTATTTAACACACAAGGTGTATGCCGAAAAAAACAACTTGCCAGAATTGGAGTTTTTGGTCACCTTGTCTCCATCAAAAAATGTAATAAAAAGTTATCAAAAAGTCATATGTACCACAATTAATATAAATTACAGCTCGCCCCGCAAAAAACAAGCACTCACACAGCTCATTTAACGAAAAATTTTAAAAGTTATGGTTCTCCGAATATGGCAACACAAAACAAATACACGTATGTTTTTTTACAAAAGGTTTCTATTTTGAAAAAGTAGTAAAACATTAAAATAACTATATAAATTTGGTTTCGCCACAATCATATTAACCCAGAGAATAAAGGGAGCATGTTATTTTTACCACAGGATGAACGCCGTAAAAACAAAGTCCAAAAAACAATGGGGAAATTCTTTTTTTTTTCCATACCATAATAATAGTTTCCCAGTACAAATCCTGCCACAAAAAAAATAGCCCTCATAGAGCTATGTCAATGTTAAAATATAAAAGTTATGTCTCTTGGAAGGCGAAAAGGGAAAAACAAAAATGAAAAAATGGAAAACAGCCTAGTCATTAAAGGGTTAAAGTGGTTTTCCAGGTTTATGTGAATGAATGTGAATGGAAACATTCATTGTGAACTTTTCAGAGGCCATCTTGATCATGTTCTGCTCATTACAGTTCTGATAGGAAAGACTGGGCCCCAAAGCAAACTCTGAACTGGGGCCCCCCTCAGGTGCTACACGCAGCCCCCCTTATAGATAGTGCCCCCTGTAGATTGTGCCATACAGCCCCGCCTGTAGACAGTGCTATACAGCCCCGCCTAGCGACAGTGTCACATCCCACTTGTAGATAGCGCCCCCACCTCCCCCTTGTAGATAGTGCCATACAGCTCCACCTGTAGATATCGCCATTAAGCCCCCCTGTATATAGCGCTATACAGCTCCCACTGTATATAGTGCCACACAGCTCCCCCTTAGCAGATAGAGCCACACAGCCCCCACTTAGTAGATAGTACCACACACAGCCCACTGAAGATTGCACCACATACAGCCCCCTGTAGATAGAGCCACAGCCCTCCACCTTGTAAATAGTGGCATACAGCCCCCCTAGTAGATAGTGCTACAAAGCCCCCTTAGTAGTGCCACACAGCCCCTTGTATATAGTGCTACACAGCTCCCCCTTGTGTATAGTGCCACACCACAGCTTCCCCTTGTGTATAGTGCCACACAGCCCCCCTTGTGTATAGTGCCACACAGCCCCCCTTTTGTATAGTGCCATACAGCCCCCCCCCCCCTTGTATATATAGTGCCACATGCCCCCAAGTAGTACAAGGCAATGGTGCATCCAAGGAAGTTGTATCAGCCAGGGGGATGTCAATCAAACATGGAAAGGTGGGTTTGGAGGCAGGACTATGTGACTCTTCAGGATAGTGGCACCACCCCATGACCCTTTAATGAGTAATTAGCATATAGTGTGTGCAGTTAATTTTAAAGATTTTGCTGCATCTGAAAAAAAACCTACATTTGTAAATATTGTCAGGTCATGTATTACTGCATGGTGGTGGTTCCCATGAAATATACAATGAATTGAGAACAATTCTATCTGCCCTGCAATTTTGTTATTATAAATATATCCTATATAATTACAGCTCCAGAACCAAGTTCATACACATATACAGTACCACAACCAAGCTCAGTACATAAATACAGCACTAGAACCAAGCTCTGACATATATACAGCACCAGAACCAAGCTCAGTACATATATACGGCACGAGAGCCAAGCTCAATACATATATACAGCACCAGAACCAACCTCAGTACTTAAATACAGCATCAGAACCAAGATCAGTACATAAATACAGCACTAGAACCAAGCTCAGTACATATATACAGCATCAGAACAAATACAGCTCAATTTAGTGCAACCCCTGCCGTATAGGTTTGTACGGCGTAAAACTACAGCTCCCAGCATGGCCCGAACAATGGTAAGGATATGCTGGGAGATGCTGTTTCACAAAAAAAAATCATACCACTTATCTTCTCGCTGCAGATCAGACAGTAACTACAGTACTGATTAGAGACAGAATAAATATTTACATTAAGTGACTCACCGGTGACGTCTTAGATTCTAGTTCTTTTTCTCCTCCCTCCAGTCCAGACCTCTATGATGGATTTCTTCTGGCCACGACCCATTTCTGCAGTTTTCCGCTCATATGTCTTCAGCTTCTCACTTTTAAAACATTTCTGCACCTATAAACGAAGTTAAAATTCTCAACACCTCTAGATATAATAAAGCGCCATACACTGCACCTCTAACTATAATAGTACCATACACTGTGCCCCTAATTATAATAGTACCATACACTGTGTCCCACACACACACACACACACACACACACACACACCGTGCCCCTGTAGATAGTGCCCCCATAGCCCCTTGTAGATAGTGACCCCCATAGAGCCTCTGTAGATAGTGCCCTACATAGAAGCCCCTCTAGATAGTGCCCCACATACGGTCCCCTGTAGATAGTGCCCACATATGGACTCCAGAGCGGCAAGGCAATAGTGCTAACCACTGAGCCACATGTAGCAGCCTACATATAGCTTCCCCTATAGATAGTACCACACATATAGCCCACATCTGTAGACAGTGCCCTACATATAGCCCCCTGTATATAGTGCCCCACAGGTAACCCACCCCTGTATATAGTGTCTCACATATAGCCCACCCTGTAGATAGTGCCCTACAAATAGCTCCCCCTATAGATAGTGCTCCACGTATAGCCCACCCTGTAGATAGTACCTCACATATAGCTCCCCCTGTATATATTGTCCCACATATAGCCCCCCTGTAGATAGTGCCCCACAGGTAACCCACCCTTGTATATAGTGTCCCACATATAGCCCACCCCTATAGATAGTGCCCTACAAATAGCTCCCCTATAGATAGTGCTCTACATATAGCCCATCCCAGTATATAGTTTCCCACATATAGCTCCCCCTGTATATAGTGCCTCACATCCCCACATATAAACCCCCCTGTAGATTGTGCCCCACATCCCCACATATTGTAAAGGATCTGCCAGGCACAACTTCTGTGTATACGCCCATAGGTAATCAGTCTGCACTTGAGTCTATGTCTCTGAGACTGACTCCAATTTCTGCAAGACTGGGTGGCTGTCGCTAGCACCAGGGCCCACTCCAGTGCTAGCGACGCCCCCAGGCATGAGAGGCCCTGTTTCGCCCTGCCCATACATGTTAGAGGCTCAGCGGCGCGGGCCCTGTAGTAGCGTCGCTACCGCTGTAGCAGCCATAACGGCTGCTAGCGGTGACACCGGGTATATGGGGGTGGCGTGTTGGCTAGCGGCACAGGTCCCCTCAAGCCGTGGGCCCCATAGCAGCTGCTTCGGCTGCTACAGCGGTAGTTATGCCACTGTACTTAAGTTATGTTCACACAGCTTAAATACTGCAGATTTTAGGCAACGTATTTCATTGCAGAAAATCGACAGTATATTACAGCAGAGATTTGAACAAATCTCATCCATATGCTGCGTAGAAAATCAGCCAAAAAACCTTTGTTAATTTATGCTACGGAATCACTGGTTTTCTGTTGCAGGTTTTGCCCATTGAATGCAATGGGGAGGTAAAATGTGCAAAAATCACAAATGTTGCGATTTTTGCTGCAGAAAAGCTGTGATTCTGCCACAAAAATCACAACTCTGAAAAATAAAAAGAAAGATTATACTTAGCCAGATCTCTATACTTCTCTTTCCAGCCCGGCCTCCAGGGATGACATCTCATCCCATTTGACTGCTACAGCCAATCACAGGCTGCAGCGGTCATATGGGATGAAATGTCATCACAGCAGGCCAGGCTGCAGGACATCAGAGGGACACGTCGCTATGATTATGAGCAAGTATACATTTTTCTTTTTTTTTAACCTGCTTTTTTAAGCCATGCACTTGTATCTGTTGAGCATGACTTGGACATGTTTCCAGCTTCTGACTTTAAATAAGCATGTGTTTTTACTGAAATCAAGATAATTAAAAAAAAATCAACATAAAGTATATTAGAAAATTGCATAACCTTAAATTTTACAATGGTAAAGGTATTTACTAAACAAAACACAAAAAAAACTAAAACAAAATGGAAAATCCAAAAGAATAAGCAGCCAGACAGGCATACAAGCAGGGATGAACCTAGCCCCTCTGCTGCCTGAGGCGAACTATAAAAAGGCGCCCCCCCCCAAATCTATCGGAGTTTTCACGTTAATAGCTTTACACAAACACGCAATATATAAATTTTTTAAATAGGAAAACATTTGATGTTTATTTGTTAGGCCCTGTTCACATGTATTTTTTGGCGCGGAAACCGTTCCGCAAAACTCAAAAAACCAGCCGAAAATGCCTCCCGAGAAAGAAGGGACATTTACGCGTTTACGCCTCTGACCTCCCATTGACATCCATGGGAGGCAGAGAAAGCGTATTTCGCTGAGTTTTTTGCCCGTAGCACTCAATGGGCGCAAGCGAAAAATGCAGCGAAAAACGCGGAAAAGGGACAAAATCTGCCTCAAAATCTCAAACGGAATTTTGAGGCAGAATTTTCAACCTGCAAAAAACTCTGTGTGAACATAGCCTTAAAGTGCTGTTTGAAGTATGGAAAATATTTAAAGAATTATTCTTACTGCCAATCAGTGCAGTGCAAATAGTACAGTCTGCACTGCACTGCCCCATATCTCTCCTCGGCAGCCAGTCTCATTTGCGGCGTCACTCTCTGCAATTACATTCAGGCCAGTCCAGGACGGATCGCGCTTAGCGCTGTTTTGAAGCGGCACGTCCTGGGCTGGTTTCTTTGCTCTACCTGCTGTATTGTAGTGGTCTGCCTGTGCTGGCTTGATGACAGTGGTGGATTAATATGATCTTAGACCCTGGGCTGTACACAAGTTATGGGCCCACATCCCACACGTAAGAATCACCTACATGTCAAAGTACATCACATGCCACTCTGCAGACTGTCTCTTAGCCTGATCATCTGCTGCCACACTCACACTTCCCCACAGCCCACACCACAGTAATTTACATAGATTGTAACACCAACATTACCAATAATACCCCCATACTGTTACTGAATAATACCCCATACTGTTACTGAATAATACCTCCATACTGTTACTGAATAATATCCACATACTGTTACTGAATAATACCGCCACACCATAACCACATAGTGACTGAATAATACCCCCACACCATAACCACATAGTGACTGAATAATACCCCATACTGTTACTGAATAATACTCCCATACGGTTACTGAACAATATTCACATACAGTTACTGAATAATACCCCATACTGTTACTGAATAATACTCCCATACGGTTACTGAACAATATTCACATACTGTTACTGAATAATACCCCCATACTGTTACTGAATAATACCCCCATACTGTTACTGAATAATACCCCCATACTGTTACTGAATAATACCCCCATACTGTTACTGAATAACACCCCCATACTGTTACTGAATAATATCGCCAAACCATAACCACATAGTGACTGAATAATACCCCCATACTGTTACTGAATAATACCGCCACACCATAACCACATAGTGACTGAATAATACTCCCGTACTGATACTGAATAATACCTCCACACCATAACCCCATAGTGACTGAACAATACCCCCATGTACTGTATATGTGTATATATATATATATATATATATATATATATATAATGCTGCCATATATTGTACATATAGAGTCCAACATATGCTGTAAGTATAATTAATCAAATCACTTTATACTCTGTACATTAAATAGCGGTGTTATAGGTGTGTACATATATAATACCACTACATATTGTTTGTATAAAAAATACTGCTATAACTGTAGACATATAGTACCATTATATTAACTGCACACCTATTATACTGCTATATACTACACTCACATATAATACCGATATATACTGCATGCACCTATAATCAGTAAAGGCTCATGGGCCCCGATGCAAAAGTTCTTATTGGGTCCCCCCCACCCACAAACTTCTCATGGCCGACAGTCTGCAGCTTTCAGTTGCATCGCTGGGTCTCCTAAATGACCAAACAATGCAGCACTAGCAGCCAGGGGCGTCACTAAGGGCTTAAAATGTCAGGGGAAATAGCCCCAATACATATGTGTCCGCCCCAAAAAATATGTGTGTGTGTGTGTATAGCACTACAACCCTATAAACTATGGATAGGATACATTGGCTCAGCAGACAGTATCACACATTATAGGATTAGATACAGGGCTCAGCAGACAGTATCACACATGATAGGATTCGATACAGAGGCCCAGCAGACAGTATCACACATGATAGGATTAGATACTGTGGCCCAGCAGACAGTATCACACATGATAGGATTAGATACTGTGGCCCAGCAGACAGTATCACAAATGATAGGATTAGATATAAGGCCCAGTAGAGTATCACACATGATAGGATTAGATACACAGCTCAGCAGACAGTATCACACATGATAGGATTAGATACAGTGGCTCAGCTGACAGTATCACACATGATAGGATTAGATACAGTGGCTCAGCAGACAGTATCACACATGATAGGATTAGATATAAGGCCCAGCAGAGTTTCACACATGATGGGATTAGATACACAGCTCAGCAGACAGTATCACACATGATAGGATTAGATACACAGCTCAGAAGACAGTATCACACATGATAGGATTAGATACAGTGGCTCAACAGACAATATCACACATGATTGGATTAGATACAGTGGCTCAGCAGACAGTATCACACATGATAGGATTAGATATAGGGCCCAGCAGACAGTATCACACATGATTGGATTAGATACAGGGCCCAGCAGACAGTATCACACATGATCGGATTAGATACAGGGCCCAGCACGCTGACATTGCGGCTCCAGCGCTGGACCCAGGAAAGGTAAGAATAATAATTTTGCTTTTTCTATGTGTTTCGAATTATTTTTGTGTGTTTGTGTTTTTTTACAGGTTCGGTTGTTGGACTTCGGATACGAGGACTTCAATGACAGCGCTTTTCTATTCTCAATAAAATGGTTAATGGGGGTTGTGTTTTTTTATTTCAATAAAATATTTTTTCTATGTGCTTGTACTTTTTTAAACTTTATTATTACCGCCTTAGTAATGGCCGCTGGCTGATTCACAACCTCCATTACTAAGGCGGGGCTTAATGTAAGCAGGTGCAGAGGCCAACAATAACCCCCATTATTACCTCGGTACCCACTGCCACCTGGGGTGCCGGGAAGAGCCGGGTACGAACCAGTACCCGACCATCTGCAGTGACAGGCAGGCACCGGGGTGGCCACAGGCTGGTAGTATTAGGCTGGGGAAGGCCAAAAACAGTGGCCCCTACCACCCTGGTAATGCTGCCTGCTGCTGCTGTGTTGTATCTGGCTGGTTATGAAAATTAGGGGGGACCCCACATCGTTCTTTACAATTATTTTGTATTTTACTTTTTTTAAATGACGTGGGGTCCCCCCCATTTTTCATAACCAGCCAGATACAATAAAGCAGCAGCAGCCTAGCATTACCGGGGTGGGAAGGGCCACTGTATAAGGCCTTCCACAGCCTGCGGCCGCCCCATTGCCCGACCATCACTACAGATGGTCAAGTACTTGTTCGTACCCGGATCTTCCCAGCACCCCTGGTGGCGGTGGGTACCGGGGTAATAAAGGGGGTTAGTGTTCGCCTCTGCACCGGCTAACACTAAGCCCCGTCTTAGCAATGGACGCTGTCACTCAGCCGGCGGCCATTACTAAGGCTGTAGTAATAAAGTTTTTAAAAAAATACAAAGACATAGAAAAAATATTTTATTGAAATAAAAATAAACCACACAACCCTCATTAACCATTTTATTGATAATAAAAAAAGCCGTCATCGAAGTAGTCCTGGAATCTAAAATCTTGTGTAAGAAAACACAAAAAACGATTAGTAACACATGTGTTAGGCTTAGATACAGGGCCCATGTGTGATACTGTCTGTGGGACCCTGTATCTAAGCCTACCACAAGGTAGGCTTAGATACAGGGTCAGGCAGACAGTAATCTTATACAGTAATACAGGGCCCATCAGACAGGATCACACATGGGCCATGTATCTAAGCCTACCATGTGATTGGCTTAGATACAGGGCCCAGCAGACAGCATCACACAATCTGTTATCCTGTCTCGTGGGCCCTCTAAACCTGCTACATCGTAGGCTTAAAGGACTTGTCCAGTCCCTAAACATTGATGGCCTATCCTCAGGATAGGCCAATAATAGCTGATGTGTCGGGGTCCGTCTCCCGGGACCAGCCAATCAGCTGTTTTGAAGGGGCCGCAGCACTCGTACAAGAGCTGCTTCCCCTTCATTTCCCTTACTCGCTCACACTGTGAATCGCCAACACCGATTCACAGTGTGACCGGAATGAAGTGACCGGAATGAAGGGGAAGCAGCTCTCGTACAAACACTGCGGCCCCTTCAAAACAGCTGATTGGCTGGCTCCCGGGAGTCGGACCCCGCCAATCAGCTTCAGCTTCAGCAGACGGATATTAATCTTACCCTACTTCATCCGCGGCGGAAGCTCTGTCCTAACTCTATCCAGGATCACGATCTTGTGCGCGGCGCATAGCGTGACGTCATGCGCTGCGCACAGCGCTGTGACATCAGGACCTCCACTGCGCTCCGGAACCAGGAGGGTAAGTACTGTCAGTTACTATAATAACAGGGGCCCGCGGCCCGAGTTACTATAGTAACTTTTTATTGATGTGGTGCGGGGGGCTGCGGGCCCCCCTGGCTTCGGGGCCCGGTCGCAATTGCGACCGCTGCGACCCCTATAGCTACGCCACTGCCTATAATATTGCAATATACACTACGCACAATACTTCTACACACACAATACCAGTATATACACTATATACTCTACACATCAGTTTTCCCACTATTTACACAAAGGCACAGCAAAAACAGTTTCTAAATTATTGCTGCAAAACTACAATGTGTGAATGTCCTTACAGTATCATATGTACACGAGAATCATATTTACACACAGATTATATATACACACATATATATATATATATATATATATATATATATATATATATGTATATATATATATAACACACATTTACACACTCATACACACACTTACCCTCTATGTAGGATCTCTAATGCAGACAGTCTCATATATAGACGAGAATCATATATATATATATATATATATATATATACACACACACACACACACAAACAAACATTTACACACTCATACACACACTTACCTTCTATGTAGGATCTCTCATGCAGTCTCTTGAAGCAGCATGGGCTTTACAACATGCCCCATCCCAGGCCAGCAGATATAACCAGCTGCAGAAGTAGCTGGTCTGTTAGACAAATAGGGGGACACAGCACACAAGAGGAGGGGGGCAGAGGAGAGGGAAGCAAGGGGACACAGGAGAGGAGGGGGATACAGGAGATACAGAAGAGTGACACAGGAGAGGAGGAGGGCACAGGAGAGGGACACAGGGGAGGACCTGACACGGAGCTTCCTCTCTGCAGATGCTGAGGCTGTGAACTCTCCCCTCCCCCTCTTCTCTGCACCGACTGCTTCAGACGAAAGGGACAGAGAGGGAGAGGACGTAGCTTGTATGCACAGCAGTCCACCGCTCACCTCATTCGTCTGGTCACTTGCTTGAGGAGACGACCGCTCCTCCTGAAGACCTGCTCCTCTCTGGTGGCGCGTGCTTCATACAGCGTCAGAGAGGAGCAGGAGTGTTCTCACAGACGGGCACGTCTGCTAAGTAAAATAATCCCCCTCCCGGTCCAGTCCGTCTCTGGCTCAAAATGCCGTCCCCCACTTTCAGCTGGGCTGCGCCGCCTGAGGCTGTCGGCTCACCTCACCTCATGGTAGATGCGGCACTGCATACAAGCATAGTTACTTTCCTTTGGTCCCTTTCTGCTCATATTTAGGTCTAATTCTATCTGAGCAATGTTCCGGCACTACAATCACTCTTATAACCACTCTGTCTCCCATCCTTCACAGTTCACTGTGCCTGTGTCTACTATCCCTATCAACTTCAAATTGCAATAATCTACTTTCCTACCTCAAATGTTCTCTCCTTAAAGATCACTTATCTGCCTAGCTTCCCCAATGCTCTTTCTTTGATTTCCCCTCTGCCATTATGGGTAACTTCAATATGCCAATAGACACAAAAACATGATTTCACAAAACTACTTTCCACGCTCCTTCTTCGACCACACAAAATAGTGCTCTGCTGTCACTCACAAAGTCGGACAGTCTCTCAAACTCTCCTTCTACACTTTCTGAACATAACATCTCTATGACTGCACTTATAAATTCCTGTGCAGAAACATTTGCATTTAAACCTCAAAAATCATGATATTCAGCTACTTTCTGACTCTTCACATCCCCTCATTATATCCTCTCATACTAACCCTGGAAGAGCAGCCACATCATAACACAATAACCTCTGCACTGAATTCTGTTGCCCATCCCACAAATGTACCCCCTCATCATGCCAGATATCCCTGGCATAAACAGCAGAGTAAACTGCTGGTCAGGTCTTCCACACCTGATGAATGGTGATGGAAAAAAGCAGAGACGATCATATATACAAGCAGGCCTTACTTAATATCAGGAATGCCCTTTCATCAGCCAAATAGTCCTACTTCTACTCTATCATATCCTTACATTCCTCTAAAGTTCTGGCAACATCTTTTTATGCAAAAATATTGACCTGATTAGACATTTTTAACCTACAATCACATCTATCAGCTCTGACACCCCAGCATCTCCTCTAACGGGTTTCCCTCCCTTATATGTCCGCCCTCATTTCAAATTCTTTATTTATCCAAATATTTCCAATTTTTATTAGAAAACCAAGACATACTGGTTTGTGCATATGCTAGTATTGAGGCACGCAGGCCTCAAATAAAAAATGAACAATTGTCCAAGCATAATAGTAAAAGATGTGATGCAAGCAATATATTATAAAATGTAGATCATTATTACATTCCAATGTGTCAAAGACAAGAAATAAGATATCAGACTTAAAGGGAACAATTACAAATGTGTAACAGGTGTGGTCTGTTGGCTTGTAGCAGGCTCGTGAGGATTCTAGTTAAAAAAAAAAAATCTGAGCTTTTTCCTCATTTCTAATTCTGAACTTGATCAAGTTCCTTTTCATCTCTTTCCTAACTATCATTTTTCCTTCCCAGATCTAAAAACTTTCTTTAACTATGTACAGGCATTTTCTCATCTTAATTCAAATATATAGTTATTAAATCGATAATGAAGAAATCTCTTGACCCCATAGTCCTCTCCATCTACTGCCCCATATAGCTACTTCCATACTCATCCAAACTACTCAAAAAACACATAAACCCAAACTTTCTAAGTACCTCCCTGACAATAACCATTACAACCAAACTGTCGTCACAAAAGTTGCTAATGGCCTACTGGCTGCTAAATCTAAAGGCTATTACTCTTTACTAATTGTCTTCAAACCATCCTCTGCCTTTGACATTGTCATTCATTCTCTACTTCCTCTGATATCATAGAGCTATAACTTGCATCACTAGAATCATTTCAAATCACTTAGCAGCATAAGTGAAAAGTTTATTTTGCTGAAACATAACTTTTAATAAGGTGTAAAGCTAAAATATTTTCAAAACCATTAGAAATTCTATAATGTATTGCATCTGCATTGATACCACTGGGTCAAATGAGCGAGAACATCAGTGTCAATGATTTAAGTAAGTAAAGTAGTGTGAAAACAGTCAAACTTCACATTATATTAGAAGTTAGTAATCTTACTATTTCAGTAAATGCACTTACACACTCCTTTTGTCATCCCTAGTCTAGCACATCTCCAATTTATCCTAAACTCTACCCCTTGACTCATCTACCTCTCCTCTTATTCCTCTAATACCACCTACCTCTGTCAGTTGCATCCAAGTAATTTGTCTTTTTTTTTTTTAGCCAGATAGCTCTGCTGTCCATTGAAGCATGACATGTTTTTCTACTTTTTCTAGCATCACATGGAAGGTCACAACTATATTTTACAGTAAATGAAATGTCAAACAAAATGACCTGTCAGGTTCAACCCAAAAATGGTATTGAAGTGTTCACCATTTTTAGCATTTTCTGCACGTCGGGAAAAGAGGTATGTGATGTATTGTTTGTCTACAATAGGTTTCGTCACCAAATAATAATGTTACATACTTTTTTATACTTAAATAGTCACTAAACTTTCAGAAAACTTTGCATAAATCAGTAGTAAAATGCGAATATAATAAACTTTGTAATATATCTTATTAGAGAAAAAAGCCTCTTTCTCCACTTATCAGGCTATTCTCCCACTGCACTGATTATTCACCTTTAGGCTACACACAGCATATTTTACAGGCTGAAAAATACTAAGGCTAATTTAAAGAAAAATCCGCCTCTGAAATCCAAGTGTTTACTAGCGTATTTTCCAAGCATTTTACCTTTTTACATGTGTATTTTGAGGCATGTTTTTTGTTAGTTTCTAGAAGCGTCAATTGAAAAGACTTCCATGTGAAAAATCAGCTCGTAAATTGCTTCAAGAAGTGGCATATTATTTCTTCTTTTTGAAGAGTTTTTTGTACACTGCTTTTTTAAATTCAGCTACGTAAAAATACACCTTGTATAAACTACACAGTATATTTCTTATTGAAATCAATAAGAAGCTATTTGTAGGTGTATTTCAAATGTATTTCCATGCATAATATGACACTTTTAAGACCCGAAATACACCTGAAAGTATGTTGTGCGAACATAGCTTTTATTCACTGCATAAATCCATCTTGAGAGATGAGATGGCCATCAGTTCACTGATCAGGTTACATGCTGCCCATAGATGTCTATGGAGAGATAATTGACAGGAGGGAGCAGTAGAAGAGTGAGGTAGGCGGAGACACTGCTGCAGCTTCTAGTAAGTGCTCTATATTAGCACAGTGCTTGACTCACAGCTACACTGCTCATTACTGTTTACTCATGTCATGTTACTAGATTCAAAATGTATGATTTAGAGAATTTGGGTCCATCTAACCATCAGCAGTACTGATACTATACTGTATTATCAATGCCTAATGATCACCAAGATTTCTAGAAAGACACCAACAGGTTTATAACAAAAGTTACACAGACAATTCATAGCTGATTGCACTAAATCTTAATGTAATATACAGTATAATCGATGTTCTAATTTACCTATTATAGGCCTAGACTATTTGTGTACATTTATATTTATTTTATTTGCCTATAGCAGAGTTTGGAGCCAGTGTTAAAACCATACAGGTAAAGAGGAACACAGAAAACATATTTAAAGTGTTACTAAACTTTTAAAAAGCTTTTTACATGTCATAGTGACATATTCAAAGTTTTGATCGGTGGCGGTCTCCGTGCTCGGTGTATGGGCTCAATAGAAAGTCTATGAGTCCATACGCCGCTCGCTCGTTGGGGTCTCAGTGCTTGGACCCCCACCGATCAAAACTTCTGATATGTCACTATGTCATGTCAGAAGTTTTATAAATGTTTAGTTATCCTCTATGTTTTTCATCAACCATAGACATAACAATAATCCCTAAATGTATGACTGTAAATGACAATTATTAATGATAACGAGTAAGTCTATGGTATTACAATGTTTGGTTCTGAGCAGAAATTTGCACACATTCTGGAAATTTGCATATATCCTGCTTCAAGCTTTTCTCAGTTACTACTGATAAATGTTATAATTGTAGCATGTTATTGGACAAGAAAATACATGTGCATGAATTCACATGAACTATATTTGTAACAAAAAGCATTCCTATAATTGGAAATACAGATGTAGCCATCTTTAACTTGATTCTGATTGCTGCAGCGTGACATCACACAAAAAGCCATTGAAAAGTCATTGAAAAAGTCAAGATAAGAGATCTAGCCACTGTTTATTTAATTTGTTAAAAGTCAAGATAAAGACGGCTACATCTGTATATGGTATTTATGATGTGGTAATGATACATTTCTTCTTGCTACTTGTACACAGGACCTCAACTATGAATTTAGTTACCAAGCAGGGGAATTATCAAGAAAGCCTCTGTATAAAGGAAGAGACATTCAGTATTATTTTCATTTGCCTTCTGGTCATCCAGCTGGTGGATATCAAGGTAAATATATTCAAAACACAAGATGTTTCAGATACATTGAAGTTTAGATTTCCCTTACTGTCCAAAACATCATTGTCTATCTGGTGTATGGTTGAGGATCCAAAATATAGGAGGCTACCAGGGTAAAAACAAAAATACAGTCATAGAATTTTGCTTGAAGTATATTGTCATTTTAAAAATGTAAATGGACTGTAGTCTTTTTGATATAATAACAGGAATGTCAGCCATTGGTCAGTTGCACCGCCTCTCAAAAATAATTATAATATAAAATATCAATGTATCATTTAGATCTTATGAAATTCCAATTATTCTTGTAGTTCTGAGCCAAAACATCAGACCAACTTAAAGGGATTTTATTGTTTTCCAAATTGTACCCATTATGATGTACCCATACATGATTTGTCCTTTTTTCACCGATCATTGATGAGGCGTCTTGTTTTTCAGTTACTGTTTTCACACAAATAACAAATATATATGGATCACAAACAAAGCCATGCCCAGTAAATGTGACAGTTCTACCTATTGTCTTCCACAACATATCTGGTAACCCAATGCCACAACTGGAACTGTAAGTCTCTAAGGAGCTGTAAGAAAAACTATCAAAGTTTAGTTGATTACATTGGTTGATTTCATTGTTTTTCTTTGCGTAGGTTTCAAGAGAGCTTGAGAAATCTTTCTACACTTGTGTTAATGGGAAATCACATTGAGATTCGAAACTATATTGTGTTGTTAACCTCAGTCCTCAATCGACTTTATACAGAGGACAGTAAAATGGCTTTTGAGCTACAATCAGATATTAGAAACAAACTCATTTTCATTGTTCACAATTTATCTTTTAGTAACCAGGTAAAGTTTTCTAGTCTCTTTTCTCTACAAATATAATTATACAGGTGTATATGTATATATCATTAAAGTTTAAAAATATTAATGATATAAAATGGCTCATTTTGCTGTATCATTATCATTCAGATACCTTACTACAACAATTTAATTAATATTATTAAAATCTGAAGATGTACGTAATTTCAAAAATATTGTAACAACTTATAAATCTTAAAAACAAGTCATCAAAGCAATTGTTACTATATACTAATTATTTCATTACAAAGTAAACATCTTCATTTTTTTCTTCAAAATTTCCATTGCAGGATGAACTAAGTGATATTATGTCAATGCTGAGAGACCTATTTAATGCTACAAACCAGGTGTGTGTGACACAGAGATTGCAAAATAGTAATTGTGAATTTTGACAGGGTTGGTGGCTGCACTAGAATGGTTAGAGATTATATTTGTAGATTAAACATTGAAAGGTGGGTTTACAGCTTCTCATCTAAAATAATAATCTAGGATTACTGTGCCGCTAGATATAAAAGGCATGCTACAAAATAATAAAAGAAAAAAGAAAAAAAGTTTAGTCCAGCATAATCCATGATAGCTAGCATGGATTCATAAATACAGGTCATGCCTAACCAACGTGCTCGGTTTCTATGCGGAGGTAAGTGCAAATCAGGATGTTGGTCATGCAACTGATGTCATATATTTGGATTTTGCAAAGTCAGTTGATACTGTTCCGCACAACAGTCTTGTTCTAAAGCTACAGAGGCAGGAATGGGGGACCCTGTATGCACGGACAGAAAATAAAGAGTCGTTATGAATGGTACTTACTCAAAATGGGCTGAAGTCAGCAGTGGGGTACCACAAGGATCTGTGTTAGGCCCAATTCCTATTAATCTCTTTATTAATGACCTTGTGGATGGGATTGATAGCAAGGTGTCAGTTTTTGCTGTTTTGTTTTTTTTTAAATCTCTGCTTGATTATAAAATATTACAGAAAGACCTAAATAAGCTGGCAGCATGGGCAAAATCATGGCAGATGAAATTTAATGTCAATAAATGTAAAGTAATACACCTAGGATGCAATAATAGTGTTAATGCATATACATTAAATGTAATAAAACTGGGGATAACGGAACAAGAGAAGCAACTGGGCAATCTGGTTACAAATAAGCTAAGCAGCTGTACTCAATGTCAAGCAGCAGCTGCAAAAGGGTGTATAAAAAGAGAGATAACAACCCGTGATTCAAGTGTAATATTTCTCCTTTATAAATCTCTTGTAAGGCCACATCTTAAATATGGAATTCAGTATTGGGCTCTACAATGTAAAAAGGAGAATTGGACAGGGTTCTGAGTTTTTTGCCCGTAGCCCTCAATGGGTGCGAGCGAAAAACGCTGTGAAAATCGCGGCAAATGGCGTGCAGGAAGGTCAAAATCTGCCTCAAAACTCCATTTGGGATTTTGAGGCAGAATTTTCCTCCTGCAAAATACTCCCTGTGAACACAGCCTTAGAGGTGATCTTATTAATACGTATAAGTATAGATGTGGTCAATACAAAGAACTAGCACATAATCTGTTCATTCCAAGGATTCTACTAAGGACCAGGGGCCATTCATTGCGTGTGGAAGAAAGAAGTTTCAGACATCAATATACAAAAGGGTTCTTTATAGTTAGAGCAGTCAAACTATGGAATGCCCTACCCCAAGAGGTAGTAATGGCAGATACTATATCAGCATTTAAAAGAAGTCTGGATGATTATTTACTGAAAAAAGGCATTGAGTATTATAAATAAACAAGCAATGAATGGTGTGTAGTTGATTGAGAACGTTTGGACTTAATGGACCTGTGTCTTTTAAAAATAAACATTTTAACAAATGATTAATAGAAAAATAAAATGTGGCTCTGAATCTAAAAGTACAGTATATAGTTATTTATCCAGTTTTTGCTAAATCCAATGCAAAATCCAATATCTATATATAATACTGTGTTAGTATAAAGTAGATATAATTTCCATCACATTAGTCTATCTAATTCCCATGTGATCAAAATGCTAAAACTCAATAAAAATGTCCCAAGTATATAAATAGGTTTTCAGATTGATATATTGTATTTAGTATATCTATATATTTACCCATATACAGTACATTGACATAAACTAAAAGAATCACACCAATATACCTATACATAACCAACTATGAAACAAATAAAGACAGAATTTAAATAGTAATGCTGACATAGTACAGGGTGGGCCATTTATATGGATACACCTAAATAAAATGGGAATGGTTTGTGATATTAACTTCCTGTTTGTGGCACATTAGTATATGGGAGGGGGGAAACTTTTCAAGCTGGGTGTTGACCATGGCGGCCATTTTGAAGTCGGACATTTTGTATTCAACTTTAGTTTTTTCAATGGGAAGAGGGTCATGTGACACATCAAACTTATCGAAAATTTCACAAGAAAAACAATGGTGTGCTTGGTTTTAACGATACTTTATTCTTTCATGAGTTATTTACAAGTTTCTGACCACTTATACAATGTGTTCAAAGTGCTGCCCATTGTGTTGGATTGTCAATGCAACCCTCTTCTCCCACTCTTCACACACTGATAGCAACACCGCAGAAGAAATGCTAGCACAGGCTTCCAGTATCTGTAGTCTCAGTTGCTGCACATCTTGTATCTTCACAGCATAGACAATTGCCTTCAGATGACCCCAAAGATAAAAGTCTAAGGGGGTCAGATCGGGAGGCATTTCTTCTGCGGTGTGTTCAAAGTGCTGCCCATTGTGTTGGATTGTCAATGCAACCCTCTTCTCCCACTCTTCACACACTGATAGCAACACCGCAGAAGAAATGCCTCCCGATCTGACCCCCTTAGACTTTTATCTTTGGGGTCATCTGAAGGCAATTGTCTATGCTGTGAAGATACAAGATGTGCAGCAACTGAGACTACAGATACTGGAAGCCTGTGCTAGCATTTCTTCTGCGGTGTTGCTATCAGTGTGTGAAGAGTGGGAGTGGGCAGCACTTTGAACACATTGTATAAGTGGTCAGAAACTTGTAAATAACTCATGAAAGAATAAAGTATCGTTAAAACCAAGCACACCATTGTTTTTCTTGTGAAATTTTCGATAAGTTTGATGTGTCACATGACCCTCTTCCCATTGAAAAAACTAAAGTTGAATACAAAATGTCCGACTTCAAAATGGCCGCCATGGTCAACACCCAGCTTGAAAAGTTTCCCCCCTCCCATATACTAATGTGCCACAAACAGGAAGTTAATATCACCAACCATTCCCATTTTATTTAGGTGTATCCATATAAATGGCCCACCCTGTACAAAGCCAAGTATACCTGCTCAAATGTATTATACAAGCAAATTAGTCATCATAACGAATAGTACAGGAACTGCACAAATTATGTAGTAAAGGATTATCCATAGACCTTACAGTACTGTATATAAAAAGTAGCATCCGGGAATAAAGACCGTTTCAATAGCAATAGTTGTTACCATTTATGTGAATCTTAGTCAAATCGACAATTTTACTATGAAAGATTTCAATTGGTACAGAATGTAAGTAAATGTATAATTAACAAATATGGTCATGTAGACATATTAAAGTTCGGTAGGCATACAGTGGCAACAAGCAGTAGAATCTTTAAAAACTATTATATTAGGTGAAAGAAAATTTATGTAATGCTGTTTCTTATTGACTATCATAAAAAAGGGAAGATAGAAAAGAGGTTAACAGAAATTATACATATACTGTAGTATTTCTCAGTGTAAGTATATGCATTCTGGTTACTTGGTTAGACTCAAACAGTTCATCGATGTTTATAGTAAAAAATAATTCACAATTATTATCTCAATAAAATCATAACAAAAAAAAATTATGAAAAAAGTACCATGAGATCCGCTGGAAAAACTTCATCAATAGGATATGTATAAAGAAAGAATACAAAGATATTAATAAGTGAATACACTTTTTATTACATTTAAGGGAGAAAAGACCTGCTTAGAGTAGGGTAGGACGGTGGACAACGGGAATGGGGAGGAGAAGAGATTTATAAATATTTATTGTATGCTCTTTGAATAACCAAAAATAACCATGTAAGGGCCCACACATGGTGTAAATTTAATTTAAACATAAATGTGAAAAAAAGCTTATTTATCTAGCAAAATTAATCTAATACTCTGAAAACTCATCATAGGGCAAAAGAGCCCCCTATTAATATGGTATCAGATTAAATATGCAGCAAAGATCAATTAATCAATTTCTATTAGTAGTAAAGCAGTCCACCATATCTGTCATTTTTACAACATAAGATGAATAATCCAGATCAGTATCTGTATCAGGTCATCAAATAACGGAGATGACCCAGAGTGGTAGAGAAACCCAAAATAGTGAAAAAAACAAATACAGTAAATTTAAATAAATAATTGAATAGAGAGCAAACATATAAAAATGAACATCTGCGCTATAAGCTTTTGCAAGCTTGACTATGACCCGTGCGGTGCAAGACGGTCATCCATATTTATAGATTTCATTACAAAGCTAATTGTTTAGCTTCAGGATTCAATACACAAGAATATGGCAGATATTTATATGACCTGTTAGATTGAGATGTCAGTTTACTGATATAAGAGTGTATATACCAAGAAGGCAACAATTATATTTTTTGAGCTTTTTAAAAAAAAAAATTAACATGCCTTTTCTTCATGCACAATAGGTAACAGCTGAGAGCGCCAGGTTTATGATTAAATATACACGATCAATACTCAAAGAGAAATCTGAGTACACAGAGTCTGGGGAAAAAATATTACAGAAGAAATTGGTCGAAAATATAATTTTGCTAATATCTAGTGCAATGAAGGCATATTCCAGATGGTCTGAACTGACAACAATATTTGAGGATGGAGTGGAATGTATGAGTGATTTGTTGTTGGTAAGTTTTATTAAGTATACACCAGGGCTTTGCTATAAGGGGGGCCAGAGGTAGCAGTCGCACCCACGCCCGTTTGACTAAGGGGGCCCAATGGTGGCTCTGCCACATAAGAATACACTAGTATTATAAATGACACATGGTAGGTGGTTCCCTAGTTTAGGTCCAGGAGTTTTAAGTTATGTCTTTGTTATCTCCTATAATTGAAAGATTTGTTCTTGAGAATATTTTTGTATTAGAGATAGACCATTTAAATGGACATGGTTGCCAGGGATGATGTCAACAAAGTGACGAAAAATGAATATTAACAAAAAATCTTATAAAAGAACTGAGGGGATTCTAGTGGGCATCTTTTTAGATGGAGTATCGTGCAAGAGATTGAAGCAATTAAATCACTACAGCTTCGGTCTGTGTTCCTTGATAACAGAAGCAGGATAACCTATGTCCAGAAATTTCCTGCTCAATAAATCCAAATTGTACCTGTGTGTTGTTCCTCACTCCCAATTTTCTTCACCCTAAGAAACTGGCTATAAGGTAAATATCTCACCATGTCTTGGATGACAGCTATCAAGTCTAAGCAGATTATTTCTGTCTGTGGGCTTCACATATAGATCAGTAACAAGTGTTTGGTCAATAATACACCCTTTAACATCAAGAAATAATATAATCTCTTTATAAAAGACTAAAGTAAATTTCATTTCTGGATTAATGTCATTAAGGAACAGGTGAAATTCCTCCAATTGTGCAAGAGTACCAGTCCAAATCAGAAACACATCATCTTTGTATCACCACCTCCTCATCTGAAGTTGTGGCGTTCATAGGTGCAGTCCTCCTACAGCAAACCTGTACGTGGCATGGCCCACCAATACTCTCTGCTCTGAATGTACTATGTACAGGACAGTAGGTGAAATTACACATTTAGGAGGGGCCCTCCGACAGTAACTATCATATATCACTATCATCCTGTCTCTTCTTTTACCAGGTGCCTGCAAGGTCTCAAACCCATTACAAGCAGAAACACTAACAACAAGCCACAGATACACTGATATCTATGACAGGCATAATGTACTGGTATATAAAAGTATATATCTTTATATGCCAGTACATTATACGTGGATAAAAGCATCAAATGTAAAAATAACGGCGCAAACAAAATTACTGTTAATTTAAATTTTTAATACACTTTATTACATAAACATCACGAAACAGTTAATAACATAATCATATTTGGTATCCCCGTAACCGTACCAATCCATACAATACCATAAACTTGTTATTTATGGTGATCAGTGAATGGCGTAAATAAAAATGGCACAATGGCTTTTTATTCTGCATTTAACCCATAATAAAGGTTAAGATAAATAAAACGCTTACTTATGTATATTGCAAAATGAAGCCTAAGAAAAAATAAAATAAAAATAGTCTTGCAAAAAACAAGATGTAATGTCCACTGGGTTGTGGACCCTCTGGACTACTCCACAGATGAGAGCTGGCAGCAGATAACAGGCCACAGGCAGGTAGCTGAGTACTGGATATAGGCTGGTGCTGGATTACTCGATACAGGCTGGTGCCGGATTACTAGACACAGGCTGGTGTCGGATTACTGGATACAAGATGGAGCCGGATTACTGAATACAAGCTGGTGCTGGATTACTGGACACAAACCAGTGCCAGATTACTGGACCCAGGCTGGTGCCGGACTACTGGATACAGGCTGGTGCCGGATTACTGGATACAGGCAGAAAGCGGATTACTGGATACAGGCAGGAAGCGGATTACTGTATATATGCAGGTACCGGATTATTGGACACAGCCAGGAACTGGATTAGTGGTAACGGACACAGGATATGGAAAACAGGATAAGGGAATCTTCGCAGGATAACACAAGGTTTGTCCAACATTGCTCAGGCACTGGGGCAGAGGGCAGGCTCACTTATAAAACACTGGGTGTGCAGGGATAGGCTGGGGACACTTTTACAGGTGCGCTTTGGCCTTTTGAAACACAGCAAGAGTACACACGTGCACCCGATGGGCACAGAGCAGGAGCGGATTCAAAGGAGCAGAGCGCACCTGCCTCCCTGAGAAGGGAGAGGAAGAAGCCGGCAAGCACCCACAGATCAACGACCGCGGCCACCGAGGGCAGAGTGATGCCGGTGGACAGAGGCCATTGGCACTACAGTACCCCACTCCTTACGCCCCCCAGCTCTTCCGTCCAGAGCATAGGAGGAACTTCTTGATGAGAGCTGGGGCATCAATGTACTCTTTAGGATCTCAAGATCTCTCCTCAGGACCAAAATCTTTCCAGTCCACAAGATAAAAGGTTTTCCCTTCTACTTTCTTGTAATCCAGAATCTCCTTGACTTCAAAGACTTCTGAAGAACCCCAAGGAGCAGCTGCAGAATTAGGGGACTTGCTATAATGCTATTAAAAGTTTCAGGGGATACACAGCGAAGAAGTTGGGAATTTTGAGTGTAGGAGACGGTCGTAATCTCTAGGGCACAGGATTGATTTGTCGTAAGATTTCAAAGGGACCGATAAATCTAGAAGCAAATTTGTAAGAAGGAATTTTGAAGAAAATATTTTTAGAGGATAACCAGACTTTAACTCCTGGAGAGAAATGAGGAGACAGCCTTCTTTTCCTATCAGCGTATTTCTTCACCCGAGGAACAGCCTGCAAGATTGCAGCCTCGGTTTGTTGCCAGATTTGGAGAAAGCTGCCATAGGAAACATTAGCTGCAGGAACTTCGGAGATAGCAGGCACATGGAGAGGCACACAAGTATGTTTGCTGTAAACGATGAAAAGCAGAGAAGTGGTAGAATCACTCGTTTGATTATTCTATGGGAATTCCGCTGATATAAAATGGCACAGATAAGTTTCCAGCATTCGGTTAATTTGTTCAACTTGGTCATTGGATTGGGGATGGTACGCAGAAGAGAAGTCCAATTTTACGTCCAGAAGTTTACACAGAGTTCTCCAGAATTTGGATGTGAATCGGTCGCCACGGTCATACAATGTGGAGAGGTAATCCGTGCAGAAGAAAGACATGCTGAATAAAGAGACTTGCCAGGTGAGGAGCTGAGAGGAGGCTGGTCAGAGGAATGAAATGTGCCGTTTTGGAGAAACGATCACCAATAACCCAGACGGTGGTGCAGCCAGCATTGGGGGAAGATCAGTAATAAAATTCATGGCAATATGTTGCCAAGGACCATCAGGAACCGGCAATGGTTGGAGTAGGTCCATAGGCTTGGAATGAGCAATTTTGTTTTGGGCACACTTGGTACATGTGAAGACATAGTCTTGAACGTCCTTGGGTGGTGTGGGCCACCAATAGTGGCGAGAAATGTCCCGAGTTTTACGAGTGTCAGAATGACCTGCCAACTTGGAGTTGTGACCCCAGGAGATAATTTTTTCCCTATTAGCGGAAGAGACATAGATTTTCTCTGGAGGGATGTCTTTGATCGCAGAGGAGTAACAGCTATTATGTGTGAGGGGTCAATGATATGCTGAAGATCCTCTTCTAGGTCAGCCTTCTTTAATGAACAGGATAGAGCGTCTGCTTTGAAATTTTTATCAGCTGAATGGAAATGGAGTTGAAAATAAAATCTGGTAAAGAAAAGTGACCACCTGGCTTGATGTTGATTCAGACGTTGTGACTGTAAGTAGGTAAAGTTTTTGTGATCAGTGTAAATGACAACTGGATGTCCGGATCTCTCCAACAGATGTCTATACTCTTCTAGGGCCAACTCGATGGCTAGGAGCTCACAGTCACCAATGGAATAGTTCCTTTCTGCAGAAGAGAAGAGTTTGGAAAAGAAGCCACATGAGACAGCTTTTCCCTTAGAGTTTCTTTGGAAGAGAATTGCTCCAGCACCAATGAAAGAGGCATCAACCTACAAGAAGAACTGGCGGGAGACATCTGGATAGTGTAGAACAGAGGCAGTGGTGAAGCACCTTTTAAGCAAGCACGAACAAACCGAAGACAGCTACACTCACATAAAAATAAAAGCATTAGAGCTGTTATGCCTATGAATATTGGAAGTTTAAAAAAAAAAAAAAAAAAAAAAATCATCTGGCTATCTGAAGTACAGCACCCACATTTGCAAACAGTAAAAGGGTTAAATAACAAACTTTGTGGCTTACTGCTGCCTCTCTCCTTCACATGTTCACATGTGGCATTTTTTGGGGCTTTTTTGTAAAATGGCAGGAAAATATATTTATGTAAAGGATCTGCCAGGCACAGCTGATGGGTTAACTCCCATAATTAATCAGTCAGCACCTGAATCTACATCCCTGAGACTGACTCCAGCTTCCACCACTCAGGCTGGCAGGCTTAGGAGTGGGAGAGCCTATCGCAACCTGGCCAGACTCAGCTAGCTCCCGCCCTTGGTCTATTTAAGCCTGCCCTTCCTGTCCCTCGGTGCTTGTGATTCTTTTCGTGTGGTTTCCTGGCCCAGCTACAGCTCCTTCTATTTTGATCCTGCTCCATACAAACCCTGGCTTACTGACTACTCTTCTGCTCTTCGTTTGGTACCTCGCAAACTCCTGGCTTGACTCGGCTCGTTCACCACTCTGGTTGCTCACGGTGTTGCCGTGGGCAACTGCCCCTTTCCCTTGCTTGTATTCCCTTGTATGTTTGTCGTGTTTGTCGTGCACTTACTGAGCGCAGGGACCGCCGCCCAGTTGTACCCCGTCGCCTAGGGCGGTTCGTTGCAAGTAGGCAGGGACAGAGTGGCGGGTAGACTAGGGCTCACTTGTCCATTTCCCTACCCCCCGTCATTACATTGTCACAAGCCCATACCTAGTCTGGGGTGGCCTTTCACTGTCTGTGGATCACGATCTTACTTTCTTTCAACCATGGGTGAGTGTATGCTTCCTGGCTCTATCCGGTGATTCCGGAGTAGTAGCCGTGCATATGGTGTATACTTTGCACATTGAGTGCAGCTATTACTATAAGTCCTTGGACTTTTTAGATTGAATGGCACTTTGTACCAGTAATAGGGATTTCCTCATACGGCACATTTACCTTTGACATAGACTTTATGCTGTCCTTTTTCCCTTTAATATCAGCAGTGCTGGTTAAATTGCTAACGGTGCATTTGAGCAATATATGCCTGTATGCTCTCGTGTCATTCATTGTCTATTATACTAATGTACCCATGGTCGTATATACTCTCCAAATGTGACCCACAGGCATATCTCTTCTTTTTAGAAACCTCGCCATGTTTTTTAATAAAATCATTTATGTCAATTATATCAAACAAAAAAAATAAAATTGTATTTTGTACTTTATATATAGCTTATGACTCTTTCTTTCTCATATATATGCTATGCTATCAGTGAGTTTGCTATTTCATGACACTGTGGGGGTACTGTATACCAATGTGGTTTGTACCCAACCAGCTACCTGTCCCTGTGAGACATCTGTTTATAACTAGTCTACCCTGGTCCCTGACACCACTATGGACCCCCGTGAGACCCTGGCTCAGCAAATTCAGGGTCTCTCCCTACAGGTCCAGGCCCTGGCTCAGAGGGTCAACCAGCCTGATGCTACCTTGGTAGTTCCCCTCACCTCACCTCTTGAACCCCACCTCAAGTTGCCCGACCAATTCTCAGGGGACCGGAGGGCTTTTCTCTCCTTTCGGGAGAGTTGTAGGCTTTACTTTCGTTTAAAGCCTCATTCCTCAGGTTCTGAGAGCCAGCGGGTGGGTATAATTATGTCCCGGCTCCAGGAAGGGCCCCAAGAGTGGGCCTTCTCCTTGGCTCCTGACGCCCCTGAACTTTCCTCCGTTGATTGTTTCTTTTCTGCTCTCGGACTTATTTATGACGAGACTGACAGGACTGCCTTTGCCGAGAGTCAGCTGGTGACCTTACGTCAGGGTAAGAGACCTGTTGAGGAGTATTGTTTTGACTTTAGGAAGTGGTGCGTAGCTTCTCGGTGGAATGACCCTGCCTTAAGGTGCCAGTTTAGATTGGGTCTGTCGAACGCCCTGAAAGACCTGCTAGTTAGCTATCCCTCTTCTGACTCCCTAGACCAGGTTATGGCTTTAGCGGTACGACTTGACCGACGTCTCAGGGAACGACAACGTGAACGTTTATGTGTTTTCTCCTCCGACTCCCCCATGATGCCTCCCGAAGTTCCGTTGCTTCGTTCCTCCCCAAAAGACTCAGAGATACCTATGCAACTCGGGGCCTCCGTGTCCCCCCAACAACGTAGACAATTCTGCAGGAAGAATAGTCTCTGCTTCTACTGTGGGGATGACAAGCATCGAGTGAACAACTGTCCTAAGTGTAAGAATGCAGCCAGAAAACTTCCGCGCCTAAGTGATCATCGGGGAGGTCACTTGGGCGCACAGGTATTTCCCGTAAATAGGAAACGTACTAAGATCTTGCTTCCCTTTCAGGTCTCTTTTGGTGGTAGGTCTGCTACCGGCAGTGCCTTCGTGGATTCAGGGTCCTCTACTAATATCATGTCTGTGGAATTTGCTATGTCTCTTACTATGCCTCTGATTGATTTGCCTAAACCTGTCCCGGTAGTGGGTATCGACTCCACTCCTCTTGCTAATGGTTATTTTACACAGCATACCCCTGTTTTTGAACTCCTTGTTGGCTCCATGCATTTGGATGATGCAGGGATTATCGTACGATTTGGTTCTAGGCCTTCCCTGGTTGCAGTTGCATAATCCCACGTTTGACTGGAATACTGGGGAGCTAACCAAATGGGGTAATGAATGTTTTACGTCATGTTTTTCTGTTAATTCTATTTCTCCCCCTGATGAGGCGAACACGCTACCCGAGTTTGTTCAGGACTTCGCTGATGTTTTCTCTAAGGAGGCCTCCGAAGTGTTACCTCCTCATAGAGAATACAATTGCGCTATCGAATTGGTACCAGGAGCTAAGCTTCCTAAGGGTAGGATATTTAATCTTTCTTGTCCCGAACGTGAAGCCATGAGAGAGTATATCCAGGAATCCCTGGCCAAGGGTTACATTCGTCCCTCTACTTCTCCGGTAGGTGCTGGCTTCTTCTTCGTAGGGAAGAAGGATGGTGGTCTTAGGCCATGCATTGACTACTGTAGCCTGAATAAGGTCACGGTAAGGAACCAGTATCCCCTTCCTTTGATTCCTGATCTCTTCAATCAGGTTCAGGGGGCCCAATGGTTCTCTAAGTTGGATCTACGGGGGGCGTATAACCTTATCCGCATCAAAGAGGGGGATGAGGGGAAGACTGCGTTTAACACGCCCGAAGGCCATTTCGAATACCTCGTCATGCCCTTTGGGTTTTGTAATGCCCCTGCGGTCTTCCAGAATTTCATAAATGAGATTTTGAGAAATTACCTGGGGATATTTCTTGTAGTGTACCTTGATGACATACTGGTGTTTTCCAAGGACTGGTCCTCCCACATTGAGCATGTCAGGAAGGTGCTCCAGGTCCTTCGGGAAAACAAACTGTTTGCCAAAACAGAAAAATGTGTGTTTGGGGTACAGGAAATACCATTTTTGGGTCAAATCCTCACTCCTCATGAATTCCGCATGGACCCCGCCAAGGTTCAGGCTGTGGCGGAATGGGTCCAACCTGCCTCCCTGAAGGCGTTACAGTGTTTTTTGGGGTTTGCTAATTATTACAGGAGATTTATTGCTAACTTCTCGGTCATCGCTAAGCCTCTTACGGACCTCACTCGCAAAGGAGCTGATCTCCTCCACTGGCCTCCTGAGGCTGTCCAGGCTTTTGAGGTCCTTAAGAAGTGCTTTATCTCGGCCCCGGTGCTGGTTCAGCCCAACCAAATGGAGCCATTTATCGTGGAAGTTGACGCATCTGAGGTGGGAGTGGGGGCTGTCTTGTCCCAGGGTACCAGGTCCCTCACCCATCTCCGCCCCTGTGCCTACTTCTCCAGGAAGTTTTCGCCAACTGAGAGTAACTATGATATTGGCAACCGCGAACTCTTAGCCATTAAATGGGCATTTGAAGAGTGGCGCCACTTCCTGGAAGGGGCTAGGCACCAGGTGACGGTCCTTACCGACCACAAGAATCTGGTTTTCCTAGAATCTGCCCGGAGGCTAAACCCGAGACAAGCTCGATGGGCGTTATTTTTTACCAGATTCAATTTTTTGGTTACCTATAGGGCTGGGTCTAAAAATATTAAGGCTGATGCACTGTCGCATAGCTTCATGGCCAGCCCTCCTTCGGAGGAAGATCCTGCTTGTATTTTGCCTCCAGGTATAATCATTTCCTCGATCGATTCTGATTTAGTCTCTGAAATCGCTGCTGATCAAGCTTCAGCTCCCGGGAACCTTCCTGAGAACAAGCTGTTTGTTCCCCTGCAATTCCGGCTAAGGGTACTTAGGGAAAATCATGACTCCGCACTATCTAGTCATCCAGGCATCCTGGGTACCAAACACCTCATTACTAGAAACTATTGGTGGCCTGGGTTGCCTAAAGACGTTAAGGCCTACGTCGCCGCTTGTGAGGTTTGTGCTAGGTCTAAGACTCCCAGGTCCCGACCAGCGGGCTTACTGCGTTCGTTGCCCATTCCCCAGAGACCTTGGACACATATCTCCATGGATTTTATCACTGATTTGCCTCCATCCCAAGGCAAGTCGGTGGTGTGGGTGGTAGTAGACCGCTTCAGTAAGATGTGCCACTTTGTGCCCCTCAAGAAACTACCCAACGCCAAGACGTTGGCTACCTTGTTTGTCAAACACATCCTGCGTCTCCATGGGGTCCCTGTCAATATTGTTTCGGACAGAGGGGTACAATTTGTTTCATTGTTTTGGAGAGCCTTCTGTATGAAGTTAGAGATTGATCTGTCCTTCTCCTCTGCCTTCCATCCTGAAACCAATGGCCAAACTGAGAGGACTAATCAATCTCTAGAACAATATTTAAGGTGTTTTGTCTCTGACTGTCAATATGATTGGGTCTCATTCATTCCCCTCGCCGAATTTTCCCTTAATAACCGGGTCAGTAACTCGTCAGGGGTCTCCCCCTTTTTCTGTAATTTTGGGTTTAATCCACGGTTCTCCTCCGTTTCACCTGGTAGTTCCAACAATCCCGAGGTAGAGGTCGTTCATCGGGAACTGTGCACAGTCTGGGCCCAGGTTCAGAAGAACCTAGAGGCGTCCCAGAGCGTACAAAAAACTCAGGCTGATAGAAAACGTTCTGCTAACCCCCTGTTTATGGTCGGGGATCTGGTGTGGTTGTCGTCTAGGAACTTGCGTCTCAAGGTTCCGTCCAAGAAGTTTGCTCCCCGGTTTATTGGGCCGTATAAGGTCATTGAGGTCCTCAATCTTGTCTCCTTCCGGCTGGAGTTACCCCCGTCTTTTCGTATGCACAACGTGTTTCATGCCTCCCTCCTTAAACGTTGCTCCCCGTCCTTGGCTCCCTCGAGGAGACCTCCTGTTCCCGTCCTCACCCCTGAGGGGGTGGAATTCGAGGTGGCCAAGATTGTGGACAGCAAGATGGTCCAAGGCTCCTTCCAGTACCTGGTCCATTGGAGAGGATACGGGCCCGAGGAGAGGACTTGGGTACCCGCCCGGGATGTTCACGCTGGGGTATTGGTCAGGAGGTTCCACCTGCGTTTCCTCAGTAAGCCAGGTCCACTTAGAAAGGGTCCGGTGGCCCCTCATAAAAGGGGGGGTACTGTAAAGGATCTGCCAGGCATAGCTTCGGGGTTAACTCCCATAATTAATCAGTCAGCACCTGAATCTACATCCCTGAGACTGACTCCAGCTTCCACCACTCAGGCTGGCAGGCTTAGGAGTGGGAGAGCCTATCGCAACCTGGCCAGACTCAGCTAGCTCCCGCCCTTGGTCTATTTAAGCCTGCCCTTCCTGTCCCTCGGTGCTTGTGATTCTTTTCGTGTGGTTTCCTGGCCCAGCTACAGCTCCTTCTATTTTGATCCTGCTCCATACAGACCCTGGCTTACTGACTACTCTTCTGCTCTTCGTTTGGTACCTCGCACACTCATGGCTTGACTCGGCTCGTTCACCACTCTTGTTGCTCACGGTGTTGCCGTGGGCAACTGCCCCTTTCCCTTGCTTGTATTCCCTTGTATGTTTGTCGTGTTTGTCGTGCACTTACTGAGCGCAGGGACCGCCGCCCAGTTGTACCCCGTCGCCTAGGGCGGGTCGTTGCAAGTAGGCAGGGACAGAGTGGCGGGTAGACTAGGGCTCACTTGTCCGTTTCCCTACCCCCCGTCATTACAATTTATGTAATTTTTACAAAAAAAAACACGCAAATAAATTCAGCAAAAATCATGACCATAACGTCACTGGTGCCACTATTGTTCTATCGAATACTGGATAGATGAGACTCGCCCAAGGACCTGCGTACAATAGGGTACAGTACTGTGCAAAAGTTTTAGGCAGTTTTGGAAAAATTCTGCAAAGCCACCATTAATCCTGACCAAATCCCAAACTCCAATTACTGAAATGCAGCCCCAAACTTGCAAGGAACCTCCACCATGCTTCACTGTTGCCTGCGGACACTCATTATTGCACAGCCCTCCAGCCCTTCGGTGAACAAACTGCCTTCTGTTGCAGCCAATATTTAAAATTTTGTCTCATCAGTCCAGAGCACCTGCTGCCATTTTTCTGAACCCCAGTTCCTATGTTTAGTGAATAGTTGAGTCGCTTGGCCTTGTTTCCAAGTCGAAAGTATGTATTTTTGGCTGCAATTCTTCCATGGAGACCACTTCTGGCCAGACTTCTCCAAACAGTAGATGGGTTTACCTGTGTCCCACTGGTTTCTACCAGTTCTGAGCTAATAGCCCTTCCAGACATCTTTCGAGTTTGAAGGGAGGTAAGCATGATGTGTCTTTGATCTGCTGCACTAAGTTTCATTGGCCAACCCCTGCATCTACGGTACTCAACGTTGCCTGTTTCTTTGTGCTTCTTCAGAAGAGCTTGATCAGCACATCTTGAAACCCCAGTCTGCTTTGAAATATTTTCCTGGAAGGGACCTTGCTGATGCAGTATAACTACCTTGTGTGTTGTTGCTGTGCTCAGTCTTGCCATGGTGGACCGGTGACATAAAACTGTCCTCCACAACCTTTGTAGCAAAGTTTGGCTGTTCCTCACCCAGTTTCAAACATCCTACACAGCTGTTACAGTTAATGACTGTGTTTCAACCTATAAATTAAAATGATGATCATTAGCACCTGTTTGGTATAAATGGTTAATCCTACACCTGACTATATTCCTGCAAAATGCATGATTTGAAGTGTACCTAGAAGAATTGATGCTGTTTTGAAAGCAATAAGTGGTCATACCAAATAGTGATTTGATCTAGATTTCTCTTCTGTTTATTCAGTTTGTATTTTGTTACTTGATAAATCAATACTTTTAACACTTCTACTTTTGAAGACATTCTTACTTTACAGCATTCTTCTCACACCTGCCTAAAACTTTTGTACAGTTCTGTGAGTATAATATATATATATATATATATATATATATATATAGTACACAAGAAAATGGCGACAGCTCACTGCGAACACTAATGCCACCCAAGTCACTAAATATAAATAAATATGCATTACTGCTAAATCTACTTACAATAGGGATGTTCTTAGCGCACATTTTGATCAAGTTGTGTGAGCCCACCTGCCACGACAAGGCGACCTCTACGAGGTGGGAACCTACACTGCACATACACCCAGAAATGGGACTAAGACTACATATACTTGGGGATGGTAGGAACCAGCATTAAACTAATTAAAATCACCCAGGGCAGAATGGGAGGAGTGCAAGATCAAAAATGGAGGCAGTCACTAACCCCACATATATGAATCACATAAACAACACAAAAGTTTGAACAGCACATTCCAACAAAATGATATAAAATGTGTATGCAGGTGCAAGAATGCATGTAACTGCAAATTTATACAGCAGTGAGGAGCAAACATATGTTCTCTTTGGCACAATTCAATAATGCATTTGTCTAAATTGATTTTGCACCCAAAAAAGGTGCAACAGCAATAGTAAATCTGCCCCATTGTCATAAAATAATTTTATATGCTTGTTCTTCACTGCATTTATCTTTTCACTAATTCTGTTCAAAAAAGTTTATGTAAGTATTTAAGTATTTGTATTCTGCAGATTTTATAAATTTAATTATTATAATTTTTATATTTTTCAAATACCTTGTTTAAAATTAGTATACTAATTGTTTGCTTTCTTCATTTTGTTTTCAGAAATTCATTACCTTAAATAATGAACGTCATTTTACAGTTAGCACAAGTTTCTTGGAACTTAAGACAAGTAAACATGAAAATGTGCACAATAGTATTCAAAAGATTGGTTCATCAACATTTTACTTGCCAAAAGTACTAGATAATCAGAACAATGGACAGAACGCTAGTATAAAATGTTACATTAGCCAGCTGATATCTTTTAAGAAAAATCCTTACTTTTGGGCCAAAGTGCCTTCTGAGGTAAGTGCATGTGTGGTCAGTCGCTTATTTGTGGACCATAATTCCAGAGGTGGGACCTCTAATCAAAAATAAATTTAGTTCAAAAACTGTTTAACTAATTTTAAAGGATTTTTAACCCATTACATAACTTTTATCCATTTAATAATTGCTAGAACTTGATTTAAAGTTATATATGATTTATAGACTTATGTTTTAAAAAATAGTTTACATGACTTTGTGACAGATTTATTCTCTGACCAGGGTTCAAGTTAGAGTAGTCTGGGCTCCCACAGCAATAAACTTCTTGAGCTCCTTAGCACCCACCATAGTCATGATATATTTGTCCTCTCTGGCCATGTGCACTCAGCTCTAACCAAATCGTCAGTCCGCCTGTGACTTTATGGAAAATAAATCACACAAATAAATATATATATAAGACATTTAGTGACTTTGTAAATATATTGTTTTACATTTCTTGTTCTGGTTTGTTTATTCAGCCTGTAGAAATATATTCTACAATGAGGTAGACATTTGCTCTACTACATTAAGATACAAATCTATATAAACGAGTGTAAAGAGACAAAATATTATCCATAAGTCATCTTAATTAATGTATACCATAATATATTTAAAAACAAAAAGAGTCACACTGGAAATACTGTTGTCAACATCACAGGGACACACCTGATCAAATTGTTGTCACATAGATATAATCACAAAGGATAATGTCCTAGTACATAAGTAAAGTGCAATAGTGCATAAAATTCAATACAACATGATGACCTGAGCTATAAAAAAAATTATAAAACATTTCTTATCCCAAGTGGCCATGGCCAAGTGGCCATGATGCCTATCCCGAAGTATGTTACATAATTACATAGTTAGGACGGTTGAAAAAAGACACATGTCCATCAAGTTCTACCAAGGGATGGGAAAAGGGAAGGGAAAAATTTCTACACATAAGAGTTTATATTTTTTTTATTCTAGGAAATTATCTAAGCCTTTTTTAAAGCCATCTACTGTCCCTGCTGTGACCAGCCCCTGCGGTAGACTATTCCATAGATTCACAGTTCTCACAGTAAAGAAGGCTTGTCGCCTATGCAGGTTTTGGGTTTTTTCCAGACGGAGGGAGTGCCCCCTTGTTTTTTGAGGGTATTTTACATGGAACAGGATTTCACCATATTTTTTGTATGTGCCATTCATATATTTATATAAGTTAATCATGTCCCCCTTAGTCGTCTTTTTTCAAGGCTAAATAGGTTTAGTTCTTTTAATCTTTCCTCATAACTTAGGTTCTCCGTGCCCCTTATTAGCTTCATTGCTCTTCTTTGTATTTTTTCCAACTACAGGGCATCCTTTCTATGAACTGGAGCCCAGAACTGAACTGCATATTCTAGATGAGGCCTCACTAATGCTTTGTAAAGTGGCAATATTACATCCCTGTCCCGTGAGTCCATGCCTCTTTTAATACACGACAATATCCTGCTGGCCTTTGAAGCAGCTGATTGACATTGCATGCTGTTATTTAGTTTATGATTTACAAGTACATCTAGATTCTTCTCAACAAGTGACTCCCCCAGTGTAGACCCCCTAGAACATATGATGCATGCAGGTTGTTGGTACTCAGATGCATAACTTTACATTTATCTACATTAAACTTAATTTGCCAAGTGGACGCCCAAACACTTAGGGCTTATTTAGACGAACGTATAATAGGTCCGTGCAACGGACCTATGTTGGTCTATGGGGCCGTGCAGACAGTCAGTGATTTTTACGCAGCGGACATGACCTATATTTGTGCGTTTCTCACGAATCACGCACCCATTGAAGTCAATGGGTGCATGAAGACCACGCGCAGCACATGGAAGCAATTCCGTGTGACGCGCAGGATTCGCGCAAAAGCAGTAAAAAGTATGAATGAAAACAGAAAAGCACCACTTGCTTTTCTGTTTACAAACATACAAACAGAGTGTCATAATGATGGCGGCTGCGCGAAAATCACGCAGCCACGCATCATATGGTGATGACACACGGAGCTGTTAAGTACCTTTTGCACGCGCAAAACGCTGCGTTTTTTTGCGCGCAAAACGCACACGCTCGTGTAAATCCGGCCTTAGTTTGTTTAAATCCGCTTGCAATTCACGAACATCTTCCATAGACTGAACATTACTACATAGCTTGGTGTCATCTGCAAAAAATAGAAATAGTGCTATTAACCCCTTAATGACCAGCCTATTTTAGACCTTAATGACCAAGCAATTTTTTACGTTTTTCCATCGTCGCATTCCAAGAGCTATAAGTTTTTTATTTTTGCGTCGACATAGCTGTATAAGATCTTGTTTTTTGCAGGACAAGTAGTATTTTTTAATAGCACCGTTTTGAGGTACATATTATTTATTGATTAACTTTTATTAACTTTTTTTTGGGGGGGGGGAATACACGGTGGGCCATTTATATGGATACACCTAAATAAAATGGGAATGGTTGGTGATATTAACTTCCTGTTTGTGGCACATTAGTATATGGGAGGGGGGAAACTTTTCAAGCTGGGTGTTGACCATGGCGGCCATTTTGAAGTCGGCCATTTTGTATCCAACTTTAGTTTTTTCGATGGGAAGAGGGTCATGTGACACATCAAACTTATCGAGAATTCCACAAGAAAAACAATGGTGTGCTTGGTTTTAACGTTACTTTATTCTTTCATGAGTTATTTACAAGTTTCTGACCACTTATAAAATGTGTTCAAAGGGCTGCCCGAGCATTCCTAGATGAACAGTTTCCTGGAAAGTGGATTGGTCGTCGTGGGCCAGTTGAATGGCCCCCTAGGTCTCCCGATCTGACCCCCTTAGACTTTTATCTTTGGGGTCATCTGAAGGCAATTGTCTATGCTGTGAAGATACGAGATGTGCAGCAACTGAAACTACGGATACTGGAAGCCTGTGCTAGAATTTCATCTGCGGTGTTGCTATCAGTGTGTGAAGAGTGGGAGAAGAGGGTTGCATTGACAATCCAAGACAATGGGCAGCACTTTGAACACATTTTATAACAGGTTGAGGAAATTTCTCCCCTTTGCAGTTGAAGCCGAACCATGACACAAATTAATATCCCGGTAAATAAAATCTCCCATTATTACTACAGTACCAGCCTGTGCAGCCTGCTCCATTTGTTTATATATTTGACCTTCTATCTCTTCAGTTATATTGGGAGGTCTATAGATTACACCAAAAGTATTTTTTTCAGTGTTTACCTCCCTTTGTAATTCCACCCACAAGTTTTCAACCTCCTCACAATCTTCACCCACTGTTGTCTCTTTCACACTCACCTTCATATCGCTTCTCACATATAGACATACACCACCACCGTTCCTATTTGTCCTGTCATTTCGAAACAGTGTAAAACCCTGTAGATTTACAGCCCAGTCATGTGAAGAGTCTAGCCATGTTTCAGCAGCACCAACTAAATCTATATTTTCTTCCAGTACCAACTCCTCCAGCTCCCCCATTTTGCTTGCTAGACTTCTGGCATTTGTGAACATACACTTTAACTTGCCTTTCATTTTTTCACATTTAGTATCAGAAATGTGATTATTTGCCATTATTTGGGCATTTTTATTTTCATTGCTGTTTTGTAACAAAAGGATCTCCTTATCCTGTTGTCTAGTCCTCTTAACACAGTCTGTTTCTCCCCCCTCACCAATATAGTCTGACCCCTCTCTAACCTGACTACCCCTTTATTTTCTACATTGACCTCCCACTTCAGCCCTAGTTTAAATACTCCGCCACCCCAGCTAGAATCCTCTCCACCAGCACAGCAGAAACCCTTCCATTTAGGTGTAAATCATCTGCAGAATACAGTTTGTACCCCATTGAAAAGTCAGCCCAGTGCTCTAGGAACCCAAAGCCTTCTCATCTACACCAAGACTTAAGACATGCATTTAACTCCCTGAGCTCCCGCTGTCTTTCCTGTGATGCGCATGGCACAGGCAGTATTCCTGAGAATACTACTTTGGAGGTCCTTCCCTTTAGCATGTAGCCGAGTTCTTTAAAATTATTCTTAAGGCTCCTCCACCTATCATGTATTCTATCATTGGAACCCACATGGACCACGACAGCTGGATCATCACCAGCCCCTCCCAGTCATTTATCCACCCATTCCACCACATGCTGAACCCTGGCACCAGAGAGACAGCAAACCATTTGGTTCAGGCGGTCTTGGCGACAAATTATTCTATCCGTCTTCCTGATTATAGAATTCCCTACAACTTCCAATTGTCTTGCCTTACCTGCATTACCATCCCGCCGACTACTAGCTGGGCTGTTCTCCCGGCTGTTAGGGATATCAGTATCCACTAGGGCTGCCATTTCTGAGACCGACACCCTCGCATCATCCCCCAACTTGGCAATTTTGCTTGGCATATCAGAAACAGGATTGGCCTTCCTTTTCTTGGACCCCTTTTTACTGCCCCTAACTACATTAACCCATCTACTTACCTGGTCCTGCTTACCCATGTCTTCACCCCCAGGTCTATCCCACTAACTGCTTGCAGTGAGCAGCATGCAATGCTCAAGATTGTCTATCGCCCTCATTGTTGCATTTTGCTCCTCCAGATCTCTAATGTGAACTTCCAGGTGAACAACATGCTCACATTTGCCACAGAGGTATTCACCCTGGAACTCCGGCTCCAGTCGTGTATACATATGGCAGACTGTGCACTGAAGAAAATCTCCAATCTTGCTGTCCATTATCCCAGTTAAAAAAAAAACAGTGAACAATTATTAAAGTAAAAGAAAAGAAGAGTACTTACAGGGGCTTTAACTCCTCTTTTCAACTCCGGTTTTATAACTCCACTTATATCACAAGCCACTTAATCCAGCAGTGTCAAAACAAAGTAAGCTCAACTGAAGCCTGCAGGCTAATTTATATCACCCAAGAGCAGTTAACCCATCCCCCAAGTCAGCTGCTTAGCAGGAAAGAAGCTGCAAAGAAAAAAAGGTTTTTAAATTGTGTCAGTTTTTGCTATGTTCTATTTGTAAGCACTCAATTCTATTATCGCACAGTAACACAGGAACACAGGAACACAGCAACACAATCCGGTTTTATAACTCCACTTATATCACAAGCCACTTGATTTCAGCTAGCCCCGAAGAGAGCTAAGGCACAACCTTCGTCTGGGGGTGAATTAATGTTGATACCAGCCACATTTTAAACCCACAATGGACCAATCCATGGAAGACATATATATTCAATAATTAAATTTAGGCATTGTCGTCATTCCGTGTGTGGTATCTCTTAAGCCAGCACTCTGAGCTTTTGCGTCATGTGACTGGCGCCATATGTGTGATTATCACGCCCACCGTCATCATAAGTACGAAACGCAGCGGTCAGGATGGTCCCAAACTTAGATTCGCACATTGACTTAAAGGAACAGTGTCATCACAAATATTTTATTAATATGTTAAAGATGTTAGTGCCTTAATATAAACGTTTATTTTCATTTGTGTGTTTGTGTTTTACTGTTTCTTTTTTTCACACTTTTTTTTCCCTATGGGGGCTGCCATTTTTTGTTCCATTTCTGTGTGTGTCGATTAACGACACACACAGACATGGAATACGGCAGCCACAGTCCCATAGGGACTGCGAACGGCTCCCGTCCCATTGACTGCCGTGTACGGCGTCTGTGTGGGAACTGCGCATGCGCCGCTCCGACACAGTCCTATTCGAAATTGGCGCCGTCCGGCGCCATTTTCCTGTGGACCGGAAGTCGCGGCCGGACAGTAATATCACTACTTCCGGTCGCGGCTTCCGGACAAGTGCACATGGAACAGCGGCAGCAAAGGGAGCGGACGGGCCGCGGCGGCAGGAGCAGGTAAGCGATTTCAATGTATGTTAGTGTTTGTGTGTGTTTACTACTGCATGTAAACCTACTACACTGTGGGTTACCTCAAAAAATGGCGACGCACAGTGTAGCAGGTTAAACCTTTCAAACCCCTCGTTTATCCCGGCACTAGCCAGGATAAAGGAGGGGGGGATGCTGAGCGCTCACTAGAGCGATAGCTTTTAACCCAATGTTGCAATGCTGCAATTTTGGGAACTAGCTCCAAACAGCTCCATCTAGTGACCAAAAATGGGTAGTATTATAAATTTGAAAAAATTTATAATATTTCCTGACTCGCGAAAAAAATAAAAAAAATTTGAACAATGTTTTATCACCCACACACTAAATGTTTAAATTTTAAAAAAAAAACATGTTTTTGGGGCGACACCATGCCTTTAAAGAGGCTCTGTCACCAGATTTTGCAACCCCTATCTGCTATTGCAGCAGATAGGCGCTGCAATGTAGATTACAGTAACGTTTTTATTTTAAAAAAACGAGCATTTTTGGCCAAGTTATGACCATTTTTGTAGTTATGCAAATGAGGCTTGCAAAAGTCCAAGTGGGTGTGTTTAAAAGTACAAGTCCAAGTGGGTGTGTATTATGTGCGTACATCGGGGCGTTTTTAATACTTTCACTAGCTGGGCGCTCTGATGAGAAGTAACATCCTCTTCTCTTCAGAACGCCCAGCTTGTGACAGTGCAGACCTGTGACGTCACTCACAGGTCCTGCATCGTGACGGCCACATCGGCACCAGAGGCTACAGCTGATTCTGCAGCAGCATCAGCGTTTGCAGGTAAGTCGATCTTACCTGCAAACGCTGATGCTGCTGCAGAATCAGCTGTAGCCTCTGGTGCCGATGTGGCCGTCACGATGCAGGACCTGTGAGTGACGTCACAGGTCTGCACTGTCACAAGCTGGGCGTTCTGAAGAGAAGAGGATGTTACTTCTCTTCACAGCGCCCAGCTAGTACAAGTATTAAAAACGCCCCGATGTACGCACATAATACACACCCACTTGGACTTGTACTTTTAAACACACCCACTTGGACTTTTGCAAGCCTCATTTGCATAACTACAAAAATGGTCATAACTTGGCCAAAAATGCTCGTTTTTTAAAAATAAAAACGTTACTGTAATCTACATTGCAGCGCCTATCTGCTGCAATAGCAGATAGGGGTTGCAAAATCTGGTGACAGAGCCTCTTTAAATACAAATAATTCGTTCCCTGGTGTAGTGCACCCACGAATAACAATAATAGCATCTAGATATACCCTTTACTTTTTTGTACAGATCAAAAGTGCTTATGACATAAAATAAGTATAATTACCACAAAAATATAAACCAATAATATGTGGGAAATACTGTAAAAACAAACAACATGTTTATAATGACTAGTGCAGTCTACGGACACATGAAGACTGATGTCTATCTGAATACACCAATAACGATATTGCACAATAAGTGCATTCCAAGTGAATAAATATGTTATGCATGATCCTGCACATCGTGAAGCACCACAAATGATAAATGTTACAAAAAAAACATACATTACTGTACAGTGCCTTGTATAAAAGCAATTTTTCCCAGAATGCAAATCACCAGAGCAAGCTCTGTACAAACATTGAGGTAGCAAGGAATGCTTTGAGAATTTTTACCTGTTAAGAATCGTAAATGCAGATCTGCACTATAGCACAGGTATCTCAGGATTACTACAGTGTAGGTACAGACATGCAATTTGGTTTTCACAAAGTTTGCTGCTTCAGTGTTTTTAGATCTTTAGGCCTCATGCACATGGCCGTGCCCATAATCACGGCCCTCGGGCATAGGCGGCCACCGACGGCCGCATGCCGTATCTTCGGGCCGTGCTCCCATACAATGTATGGGAGCATGGCCTGTAAAGTGCAGAAGATAGAACATGTTCTATCTTTTGCTGTACAGTTCTACAGCACGGACACCTATCCGTATTGCGAACCTTATTATGGAGATTTTTTACAGTCGTGTGCATGGGGCCTTAGTCAGATGTTTCTATGGTATACTGAAGTACAATTATAAACATTTCATTCGTTTTTAAACTTTTATTGACAAATACATCAAGTTTATGCAAAGACTCAATATTTACAGTGTTGACCCTTTTTTTCAACTTCAGCTTCTTGGCCTAATCCTGACTGATTGCAACCCATTCTTGCCTAATCCGTGCCTGGATTTTATCACAATTTGTGTGTTTTTGTTTGGACACTTGCTGAGATTTGAACACAGGTTCTCAAAAGGATTGAGATCTGGGGAGGGGCCATGGACCCAAAATGTAAATGTTTTGTTCATCAAACCACTTAGTTAGGGCCAGTGTCAGCACCCGGCGAACCTGGGCAAGTACCGAGGGGCCCACTACACTTCGGTGGGCCCACTCGGCCGCCATGTGGTGCCGCTGCCGTCATAGCTCATCTAGGAGTGGGATCCCCGGCCGGATTCCGCTTCTAGAGGGAGCCCCTGTCTAGGAGGCAGCGTAACTGTCCTGCTGTCACGGCCCCCCCCATGGCCAGTGGCACCAGGGTATCAGGGTGCAGGCCTCCAGGGATTCGACTTGTAAATCCCCAAATGTAGACAAAATGGAAAGAGAGGCAGCACTCCAAAGATCAATATGGAATAATATTTATTCAAGCTTGACAAAGGCTGCATCGAGCAGCTGAAATGTTGTACCTTTTTTCACTGATGGGTGAATAAATTTATTCCATATTGTTCTTTGGAGTGCTACCTCTCTTTCCATTTTGACTATCCATATATGGATACAGTGATGTCAGGGGCTTCCCCAGAGTACCGGAGCAGAGCCTTTGCTAGCGCTCTGCCCGGGACTTCAGCTCTTCTCTGGAAATCACTATCAATATATGGACAGTGATGTCAGTAGCAGAGCAGGAGTCCCAGGCAGAGTGATAGTAGCGTTCTGCCCTGGACTATGGCTCTGGGGTTGCCCCTGACATCACTGTTCATATATGGACAGTGACGTCAGGGGCTCCTCCTGAAGCGGAATCCCCAGCCAGAACGTCGATAATGCTCTGGTTAGGGATTCCAAACTTAGAGGGAGCCCCAAAGTCGCTACTTACAGGGAGGAGGGCTATGTGGTACTACAAGGGAGGGGGCTGTGTGGCACTACCTAGGAGGGGGTCTGTGTGGCACTACCTGGGAGTGGGGCTGCGTGACACTATCTACAGTGGGCACTAAATTTATGGGTTTACAAACTGGGGGCCTAAATTCTTTATGGGGCATAAACAAGACCTAACTTCTATATGACGTTTTCTGCTATTTTACTGCAGCCGTGAGTTCCCCCGCAAAGGGGCCCACTAAGTCTGTGTCGCCCAAGGGCCCACCACATAAACCTGGAGCCAGCCCTGCATTTAGTTATCACTTTTGCCTTGTGACATGGAGCTCCATCATGCTGGAAAAACCATTGTTCATCACCAAATTTCTCCTGGATCAGTGGGAGAATTTGCTCTTGGAGGATGTTTAGATACCATTCTTTATTCATGGAAGTTTTTTAGGCAAACTTGTGAGTGAGTCCACTCCCTTGAATGAAAAGCAACCCCACACATGAATGGTCTTAGGATGCTTTACTGTTGGCGTGACACAGGACCAAGATTGTAAACCTCCACTTCAGAATTTTCTGGACAACTGAGCTGAAAATCACGGACAGAACAAAATTTTTACGAACACATTACAAAATCAAGAGTAAGGCCCCATGCAGATGACCGTAGATTTAGTCTGTAATTATCCTAAGTGATAATAAAGAGAATAACTAACACATTTTAGAAGTGATCACGAGTGGGGTAGTAAAAAGAAGAGTACGGGCACAATTGCAGTTGAATTAAAAAACTATTAAAGTAAGGCTTCTTTCACACTAGGCTTACTATACGTTTACCTCTCTTCCGTCAGAGGAAGAGAGGATCGATACATTAAACGGTAAGCAACGGTTCTATTAGAATTACCATCAAATTTAATGGTAATTCTTTTGTATCAGTTGCTTTCCGTTTGTCTTCGTTCGCTAGATTTCCATTTTATTTGAACAGAAACGTAAGTGCAGTCTGCAGAACTTTTGTTTCCGTTCAAAAAAATGGACACCTAGTGAACGGAGACAAACGGAAAGCAACTGATACAAAAGAATTACCATTAAATTCAATGGTAATTCTAATGGAACCATTGCTTTCCGTTTAATGTATCGATCCTCTCTTCCTCTGACGTTAGAGAGGTAAATGTATATTAACGCAAGTGTGAACTTAGCCTAATACAATTAAGATATTAATGATATTTAAAAAAAACATACTCTACCCTGGTTTTGAACCAGAGAGATTTCACATGTAAGGCAAATAAGCTAACCACTACACTATAGGAACTATGATACTTGATTCTTGCTCAGCAGTAGTAGTTGAGGGTCAATTCAATAACGTCGGGCACTGTCTTAGTCTCTCCTGCCGGCAACGTCTGTCTGCTGCGTGGGGGTGGTAACTGCTCAGAGACCCAGAGTCAGACTGGTTGCTGCATGCAGTATGCACTGGGAGTGACTGTGAGACTCACCAGTCACAGCCCCGCTTGTGAAGTATTGACAGTGTTAAACGGAATAATAAATATATGTTTATTATAAAACAATGATGGCTACGCGTTTCAACGCTGTACCAGCGTCTTCCTCAGGCCGTTGAAACGCGTAGTCATTGTTTTATAATAAACATATATTTATTATTCCGTTTAATACTGTCAATACTTCACAAGCAGCCACGCAGCAGCGCCTTGCAGGATCCTCCCTTTTTCAATTACCCTCCTATATCCTAACAAGCGGTGACCGTATGGTTTACCGGTGTGGATCTCGGCAGCAGCATTTGTGGATTCTCTGATTACCTTTTGCAAGTACTACCTGGGTGAGCATAATTCGCTTCCGACATTTCACCTAAACCTGATTGATCTGCACTATGTGGCGCCGTGCTTTTTGTTTTTATGTTCAGCCCCGCTTGTAGCTTTCCCACGCTAATTAAGCATGGGAAAGCTACAAGCGGGGCTGTGACGTGTGAGTCCGACACTCAATCCACCCCCAACCGCACGCCCCTACCTGGTCTCAGGACCAGGTGACTCACACGTCACTAGTCCCAGCACAGACCCAATGACAGTCTGTGTGTATCTGACTGAGGTCACCCCAGTCAGAGACAGTCACAGACCGTCATAGGCTCCTCCTCCGCAGCCGATCTCCTAAGTGCTAGCTGCGCTTCCCTTCTTATTTGCACTGTGTCTGCGCATGTACATTCTGGCGCATGCGCAGTGCAAATCATCGGAGGCAACAGAGGAAATTCCAGACAGTGTTTATTTCTGCCGGACGCTACGGACGGCAGAAAACACCACTGCGTTTTTGCGGACTGTCAGAAAATTTACGAACGGTTGGCACCCCTGCACAGGACTCATGGTAGCATTCACCTTTTCTCTTTCGAACAATCATTTTTCCAGATTTCTCAAACAGTTTAAAGGGGGCTTTATCAGAGAAAATAGCTCTACCCAAAACCTCTGCAGTCCAATTCCTGCAATTTCTGCAGAATATCAGTCTGTCCTTGATGTTTTTCTAGGAGAGAAGTGGCTTCTTTACTGCTCTTCTTGACACCAGGCCAGCCTCCAAAAGCCTTCGCCTCACTGTACGTGCAGATGCATTGACACCTGAATAAGCTCTGCAATGGTGTTGAACCGATCCTGTAGCTGAATCCTCTTTAGGAGACAGTCCTGGACTTGCTGGACTTTCTCGGGCGCCTTGAAGTCTTCTTCACAGCAATTAAACCTATCTCCTTGAAGTTCTTGATGATCTGATAAATGGTTAATCTAGGGGCAATCTTACCAGCAGCAATGTCCTTGCCTGTAAAACCCTTTTGATGCAAAGCAATGATGACTGCACACGTTTCCTTGGTGGTAACCATGGTTAACCGAAGAAGACAATGATTTCAAGCACCATCCCCCTTTAAAAGCAACCAGTCTGCTCTTATAATTCAGTCAGCATGACAGAGTGATATCAACTGCCGTGTCCTAGTTAGCTCCTGAGCTAACGAGAAGATCACTGAAATGATGTCAGCAGGTCATATTGTGGCAGGGCAGAAATGCATTGGAAATGTTATTTGTGAACAAGTTAATTTTCATGGCAAGGAATGACTTTGCAATTAATTGCAATTCATCTGATCACCCTTCATAATAATCTAGAGTTAATACAAATTGACCCTATAAAAACTGAAGCAGAAAACTATATGAAAACCAAAATTTGTGTCAGTCTCAAAACTTTTTGCCAGGACAGTACTACTGACTGTCTAACAGTGTCCCAATAACATTTGTTTATGTTACTTTGTTAAATTAAGGTCCTACTCTAAGGGCAGTGATGGGTTAATATGTCATCAGATGGCGGGGTCTTCCTCTTTTTACAGAGATCTTGGAACATTTGAGAGCATTATAGTGAATGTTGTGTTTTCAGTTAAGTGAAGTTCTCATTAACACCCCTGCACATGGCTTGATTCTCAGTCATTTGGGTGAAAAAGGGCTGTGTGTGGCCAGTTTGTCTCGTATTGGGTCAATTATATTTTTTCCCATCCCTTGGTTAAACTTGATGGACATATGTATTTTTTTGTACCGTACTAACTATGTAACTATAATATTGACATTTTTAATGTAGATCCAGGTTTTGTAATGCCTAAGTAATTTTTATGACAACATCATAATGATATTAAAGTATATAACATACAATTATAAATTGATATTGCTTGCAAGTAAAAACCATGTGTATCTCTTACTGTTTATGATCTTTTAGGTTAATGGTGATTTCACAAGCCTTAGTCTTTTTGACTGCTCTACTAGAAAAAAACTGAGGGCTCGAGATATAGTAACACCAGTCACCATGGATATTGATGATAACAAACAAAAGGTCAGATATATCTTGTCTCACACAACTGTAATTGAACTTCAGTTGGGCAACATGTGGTAATATTGGCAAGTCGTGAAAAATTATTTTTGGTTATTTTATTAATAGAAATTACAGTACAAAAAGAAAATTGTGTTTAACCCTTTAGTGACCAGCCTATTTTGTGCCTTAAAGGATATGTAAACATTTGAAGGCTTTCTTTTATAAATCAAATGTTTTATTGTATTTTAAACACATTTTTAATTGGGTTTTATAAAAAAAAAAAGTTTTGTTTTTTTAAAATATTTCTTCTATGTATCCTGGATATGTAGAAGCAGTAACTTGTGGTCACAGACAAATTCATGGACTGACGGCTTTGGTGAGCGCTGGTCCTGCATGTCCAGCTATTATCGATCACATCCAAGTTCACGAATTTCATAATAAAGCATTTTGTAAGGGATTTTTGTAAGGGTTTTTCATTTTTCTTACTTGGGATTTTTTGTTTTTTATATAACATTTATTAAACTATTTATTTACTTTTTCTTTACTCCCACTATGGGACTTTAATGTGCAATCATTTGATCTCTTTTTATAATATACTGCAATGCCTCTGTCAGCGTAAAACATCTATTGGACATGCGTTTGGCAGGGCTTAATAGGCATACACTAAGGCAGACTTGGGGACCTTTGTTAAGTCCCTGGCTAACATTAAAAACCATCGTCCCCCTGCGAACGCGTCGATATTAACCGCGGCATCTAAGAGGTTAAACGGGAAGGTTTGAAGAAAACTTTGATCACACACATTAGAGAAAGAGACCGACTTATGTCACTGCGCTATGATAAAGCGGTGCTATGGCATAAATTCCCCTGATTGACCACCGTGAAAACACACTTTGGCGGTCGATAAGGGGTTGATAATTTAGATAATGAAGCCAATATTTGGTAACAGTGACACTGTTTGTCTAAATGATTAAAATGTAAAAATGTTCTAACAGTTTAGTTTAACCAATGTTGATGTACGTCATACAAATCACTATTGTGAAATATGTCTCTATGGCTTTGTTCACATCTGAATTGGAAACTCCATTAGTGGCCTTTGTCGCTGATCCGGCAGGGGTTACCGGAGATTACCGAAGACAATAGCGCTGCACTACTGTGTCTGGTAAAATCACGGACACCCTGACGGAACGCAGATGGAACCCATTAAAGTCAATGGGTTCCATTGGCCGCCAGCGGTGTCCATTGTGTAATGGAACTTTTGCTTCCGTAGTTCCCTTGTTCTGCTCCTCTGATGGAGAAGAACAACAGAATGTCACAACACAGGTGTGAACCAAACCTTATTAGTATAAACACATTTATTTTTTTACAGAATGGAAATTTCAACAAAACTCAGTTTGTTTTGTTACGGAACAAAGTGAATTTCCACCAGTTCAGTATGATTCCTAAGAACAAACAATCAGCGCTGAAGATAACAGTTAGCTTCTCTAAGCCAAAACCTCAGACTTTTCCTGTACTGATTCTAATTAGGTATGTAACTTGTTTTTTATATTTTAAATTAAGTACCACTATACAACCAATTAGGAGAGTATTATCTATACTATATGAACTTTACCATAAATATACTCAAAATGGTCAAAATATGATTTTGTAAATGGAAACGTATTTAAAATTTGGGTAACTCCCTATTATTGCCCATATTATTTTATTCTCATTATTAGTGTGCTTACAAAGTAATTAGCCTTTTAGATGAAAAATAGCAGTTATATTACATGACAGTTTTCCTATAAGTTACATAGTTCAGTCCTGCCTAGAAAAACTTTAAAAGTAGTTTTATTCGTATAGTATTAAAAATAGGGCACTAAATGCCAAAAGTACTGAGTGTAGGCGTAGGCACACAGATCCACGGTCCCTGATAAATGTCAGGAAACAGGTGATATTGAAAAACCTTTCAATCGATATGACACAAGACAGGGGTAGCAGTAGTGCTCCTCAACCACTTGCCATAGCGATGCAAAGGTAAACAAGCCTCCTTGAAATGTCCTGTATGCACATAGAAACAGACGTGCCACACTCTGGACATGCACAGAGGACCTAAGCCAATGTAGATGTGGTCTGGTTACCACAGTATAGCAACGTCCCAACGCGATTCTGCAGCCCTGTAACTACAGGGCAGCGTCCTCAGGGGTTAAATTCGCTTATTATTAATGAACTGCCGAACAGCACATTTTCTGCTGTTTGTTTTGTATTCTCCGGCGTGCACTGAGACACTGATAACTGGTCTAACACGAGCTGGAGAAACTCGAGTGCCTTATATGGCTAGCCCACCTCCTTCAGAGGCGTGATGGAAAGCCAGGACCAATCGGTGTGTCACAACGCTGGAATGACGCCCACCGACATAGACCGGCCTCCTAATGACATCACAGCCAATCACCACGATGCAGAACGCATCACCAGTTGCTAGGGGAATTTCAGGCGATCTCATATATACATTGCTGCAGCAACAGAGTAAGTGTCACAGTGTGACAGAGGAAAGTTACAGCTCATGTATAGGCAAGGGAACTCAATTGGAACCTGTAGGAGAAAACACTACCAGCTATCCATAAAGAAGTTCCCCACAGCCCAACACTTGCAAGAGAGAATGCCCCCTAATGACATCACAACCAATCACAGCGATGCAGAATGCATCACCAGTTGCTAAGGGAAAGTGTGGTAGAGGAAAGTAACAGCTCATGTATAGACAAGGGAACTAAATTGGAGCCTGTAGGAGATAATACTACCAGGTATAAATAATGAAGTTCCCCACAGCCCCACACTTGCAAGAGAGAATGCATAATAGATGGATAGGAGAGACTAACAGATACTGAAAGTCAGACTGCATCCTAGATACATTCATGTCACGCCTAAAAAGAGATAAATTGTTAGTGCTAAGGAGTATCTAGATATTCCTATTAGGATATATAGTCAGTCAGGGTAAAAGGCAGTAGTACTGTAAAGGATCTGCCAGACACAGCTTCTGTGTCGACGCCCGTGGTTAATCAGTCTGCACCTGCTCCTAAGTCTAATAGAGTGACTCGATCATCTACCACTCGGGCTGGGAGGCTGAGAAGTGGGAGAGCCTACCACAGCCTGGACAGACGGAGCTAGCTCCCACCCTCTGTCTATTTATACCTTCATTTCCTGCTCCTCCTTTGCCTGTGATTTTTCCTGTTTCCTGGCTCTGCTGCTGCTGCTTGTACTATCGACCTCTGCTTCATATTGACCCTGGCTTTACTGACCACTCTCCTGCTCTGCGTTTGATACCTCGTACACTCCTGGTTTGACTCGACTTGTTCACTACTCTTGTTGCTCACGGTGTTGCCGTGGGCAACTGCCCCATTTCCCTTAGCTTCTGTGTACCCTTGTCTGTTTGTCTGTCATGCACATATTGAGCATAGGGACCGTCGCCCAGTTGTACGCCGTCGCCTAGGACGGGCCGTGCAAGTAGGCAGGGACTCAGTGGCGGGTAGATTAGGGCTCACCTGTCTGTCTCCCTACCCCGTCATTACATAATCACAGGCCCATATACCTTTTCTATCCTGGTCCCTGACACAACTATGGACCCCCTTGAGACCCTGGCTCAGCAAATGCAGGGCCTCTCCCTACGGGTCAAAGCCCTGGCTCAGAGGGACAACCAGCATGTTGCTACCCTGGTAGTGCCCCCCACCTCACCTCTTGAACCCCACCTCAAGTTGCCTGACCAGTTCTCAGGGGACCGGAAGACTTTTTTCTCCTTTCGGGAGAGTTGTAGGCTCTATTTCCGTCTAAGGCCCCACTCCTCAGGTTCTGAGAGCCAGCGAGTGGGTATAATTATGTCCCGGCTCCTGGACGGGCCCCAAGAATGGGCCTTCTCCTTGGCTCCTGACGCCCCTGAACTTTCCTCTGTTGATCTTTTTTTTTCTGCTCTCGGGCTCATATATGACAAGACTGCCTTTGCCGAGAGTCAGCTGGTGACCTTACGTCAGGGTAAGAGACCCATTGAGGAGTACTGTTCTGACTTTAGGAAGTGGTGTGTAGAGGTGCCAGTTTAGATTGGGTCTGCCGAACGCCCTGAAAGACCTGTTAGTTAGCTATCCCTCTTCTGACTCTCTAGATCAGGTTATGGCTTTAGCGGTACGTCTTGACCGACGTCTCAGGGAACAATGACTTGAACGTTTTTGTACTTTCTCCTCTGGCTCCCCCATGATGGCTCCCGAGGTTCCGTTGCTTCGTTCTTCCACGGAAAACTCGGATGAACCAATGCAACTCGGTGCCTCCGTGTCTCCCCAACAAAGTAGAGAGCTCCACAGGAAGAATGGTCTCTGCTTCTACTGTGGGGATGACAAGCATCAAGTGAACAACTGTCCTAGGCGTAAGAATAAGCAGCCGGAAGAACTTCCGCGCCTAAGTGAGCATCGGGGAGGTCGCTTGGGCGCACAGGTATTTCCCGTAAATATGAAACCTAATAAGATCTTGCTTCCCTTTCAGGTTTCTTTTGAGGGTAGGTCTGCTACCGGTAGTGCCTTCGTGGATTCAGGGTCTTCTGCTAATATTATGTCTGTGGAATTTGCTATGTCTCTAGCTATGCCATTGATTGATTTGCCTAAACCTGTCCCGGTAGTGGGTATCGACTCCACTCCACTTGCTAATGGTTATTTTACGCAGCATACCCCTGTTTTTGAACTCCTTGTTGGCTCCATGCATTTGGAGCAGTACTCTGTACTGGTGGTTCAGGGATTATCGTCCGATTTGATTTTAGGCCTTCCCTGGTTGCAGATGCATAATCCCACGTTTAACTGGAATACTGGGGATCTTATCAAATGGGGTAATGAATGCATGACGTCATGTTTTTCAGCTAATTTTATTTCTCTCCCTGAGGAGGTGAACACTCTATCTGAGTAAATTCAGGACTTCGCTGATGTTTTCTCTAAGGAGGCCTCCGAAGTGTTACCTCCTCATAGAGAATACGATTGTGCAATCGATTTGGTACCAGGAGCTAAATTCCCTAAGGGTAGGATATTTAATCTCTCTTGTCCCGAACGTGAAGCCATGAGAGAGTATATCCAGGAATGCCTGGCCAAGGGTTACATTCGCCTCTCTACTTCTCCGGTAGGTGCTGGCTTCTTCTTTGTAGGGAAGAAGGATGGTGGTCTTAGGCCGTGCATCGATTACCGAAACTTAAATAAGGTCACGGTAAGGAACGAGTATCCCCTTCCTTTGATTCCTGATCTCTTCAATCAGGTTCAGGGGGCCCAATAGTTCTCTAAGTTTGATCTACGGGGGGCTTATAACCTGATCCGCATCAAAGAGGGGGATGAGTGGAAGACTGCGTTTAACATGCCCGAAGGTCATTTCGAATACCTCGTCATGCCCTTTGGGTTGTGTAATGCTCCCGCGGTCTTCCAGAATTTCATAAATTCATAAATTCATGTAGTGTACCTTGATGACATACTTGTGTTTTCCAAGGACTGGTCCTCCCACATTGAACATGTCAGGAAGGTGCTCCAGGCCCTTCGGGAAAACAAACTGTTTGCTAAAACCGAAAAATGTGTGTTTGGGGTGCAGGAGATACCATTTTTTGGGTCAAATCCTCGCTCCTCATGAATTCCGCATGGACCCTGCCAAGGTTCAGGCTGTGGCTGAATGGGTCCAACCTGCCTCCCTGAAGGCGTTTTTAATGACGGGGGTGGGGAGACAGACAGGTGAGCCCTAATCTACCCGCCACTCAGTCCCTGCCCTAGGCGACGGGGTACAACTGGGCGACGGTCCCTACGCTCAATAAGTGCATGACAGACAAACAGACAAGGGTACACAGAGCTAGGGGGAGAAAGGGGCAGTTGCCCACGGGAACACTGTGCGCAACAAGAGAAGTGAACAAGCCGAGTCAAACCAGGAGAGTACGAGGTGCCAAACGCAGAGCAGGAGAGTAGTCAGCAAGCCGGGGTCAATATGAAGCAAGGACAATAGTACAAGAAGCTGAAGCAGGGCCAGGAAACCAAACGAGAAGAAATCACAAGCAAGGAGGAACAGGAAAGGCAGGTATAAATAGACAGAGGGCGGGAGCTAGCTCCGTCTGGGTAGGCTGTGATAGGTTCTCCCACTCCTAAGCCTGCCACCCTGAGTGGTGGAAGATGGAGTCAGTCTCACAGACATAGAAGCAGGTGCAGACTGATTATCTATGTTCGTTAACCCCGAAGCTGTGCCTGGCAGATCCTTTACAGTACCCCCCCTTTTATGAGGGGCCACCGGACCCTTTCTAAGTGGACCTGGTTTACTGGGGAAACGAAGGTGAAACCTCCTGACCAATATCCCAGCGTGAACATCCCGGGCGGGTACCCAAGTCCTCTCCTCCGGCCCGTATACTCTCCAATGGACCAGGTACTGGAGGGAGCCTTGGACCATCCTGCTGTCCACAATCTTGGCCACCTCGAATTCTGCCCCCTCAGGGGTGAGAACTAGGACCGGAGGTTTCCTCGAGGGAGCCAAGGACGCAGAGCAGCGTTTAAGGAGGGAGGCATGGAACACGTCGTGTACTCGAAAAGATGGGGGCAACTCCAGTCGGAAGGAGACAGGATTGAGGACTTCAATGACCTTGTACGGCCCTATAAACCGGGGAGCAAACTTCTTGGACGGGACCTTAAGGCGCAAATTTTTAGACGATAGCCACACCAGATCCCCGACCATAAACAAGGGGTTAGCTGAACGTTTTCTATCTGCCTGAGTTTTTTGTATGCTCTGGGACGCCTCTAGGTTCTTCTGAACCTGAGCCCAGACTGTGCACAGTTCCCGATGAACGACCTCTACCTCGGGATTGTTGGAACTACCAGGTGAAATGGAGGAGAACCGTGCATTAAACCCAAAATTACAGAAAAAGGGGGAGACCCCTGACGAGTTACTGACCCGGTTATTAAGGGAAAATTCGGCAAAGGGGAATGAATGAGACCCAATCATATTGACAGTCAGAGATAAAACACCTTAAATATTGTTCTAGAGACTGATTAGTCCTCTCAGTTTGGCCATTAGTTTCAGGATGGAAGGCAGAGGAAAAGGAGAGATCAATCTCCAACTTTTTACTGAAGGCTCTCCAAAACAATGAAACAAATTGTACCCCTCTATCAGAAACAATATTGACAGGGACCCCATGGAGACGCAGGATGTGTTTGACAAACAAGGTAGCTAACGTCTTAGCATTGGGTAGTTTCTTGAGGGGCACAAAATGGCACATCTTACTGAAGCGGTCTACTACAACCCACACCATCGACTTGCCTTGAGATGGAGGCAAATCGGTGATAAAATCCATGGAGATATGGGTCCAAGGTCTCTGGGGAATGGGCAAAGAACATAGTAAGCCCGCTGGTCGGGACCTGGGAGTCTTGGACCTAGCACAAACTTCACAAGCGGCAACGTAGGCCTTAACGTCTTTAGGCAACCCAGGCCACCAATAGTTTCTGGCAATGAGGTGCTTGGTACCCAGGATGCCTGGATGGCCAGATAGTGCAGAGTCATGATTTTCCCTAAGTACCCTTAGCCGGAATTGCAGGGGAACAAACAGCTTGTTCTCAGGACGGCTCCTGGTAGCTGAACCTTGATCAGCCGCAATTTCAGAGACTAAATCAGAATCAATAGAGGAAATGATTATACCTGGCGGCAAAATACAAGCAGGATCTTCCTCCGAAGGAGGGCTGGCCATGAAGCTACGTGACAGTGCATCAGCCTTAAAATTTTTAGACCCAGCCCTATAGGTAACCACAAAGTTGAATGTGGTAAAAAATAACGCCCAACGAGCTTGTCTCGGGTTTAGCCTCCGGGCAGATTCTAGGAAAACCAGATTCTTGTGGTCGGTAAGGACCATTACCTAGTGCCTAGCCCCCTCCAGGAAGTGGCGCCACTCTTCAAATGCCAATTTAATGGCTAAGAGTTCGCGGTTGCCAATATCATAGTTACTCTCAGTGGGTGAAAACTTCCTGGAGAAGTAGGCACAGGGACGGAGATGGGTGAGGGACCTGGTACCCTGGGACAAGACGCCCCCACTCCCACCTCGGATGCGTCAACCTCCACGATAAATGGCTCCATTTGGTTGGGGTGAACCAGCACCGGGGCCGAGATAAAGCACTTCTTAAGGACCTCAAAAGCCTGGACAGCCTCAGGAGGCCAGTGGAGGAGATCAGCACCTTTGCGAGTGAGATCCGTAAGAGGCTTAGCGATGACCGAGAATTAAGCAATAAACCTCCTGTAATAATTAGCGAACCCCAGGAAGCACTGTAATGCCTTCAGGGAGGCAGGTTGGACCCATTCCGCCACAGCCTGGACCTTGGCAGGGTCCATGCGGAATTCATGAGGAGTGAGGATTTTGCCCAAAAATGGTATCTCCTGCACCCCAAACACACATTTTTCGGTCTTCGCAAACAGTTTGTTTTCTCGAGGACCTGGAACACGTTCCTGACATGCTCAATGTGGGAGGACCAGTCCTTGGAAAACACAAGTATGTCATCAAGGTACACTACAAGAAATACCCCCAGGTAGTCTCTTAAAATCTCATTTATGAAATTCTGGAAGACCGCGGGAGCATTACACAACCCAAAGGGCATGACGAGGTATTCGAAATGACCTTCTGGCGTGTTAAACGCAGTCTTCCACTCATCCCCATCTTTGATGCGGATAAGGTTATAAGCCCCCCGTAGATCAAACTTAGAGAACCATTGGGCCCCCTGAACCTGATTAAAGAGATCAGGAATCAGAGGAAGGGGATACTGGTTCCTTACAGTGACCTTATTCAAGCTTCGGTAGTCAATGCATGGCCTAAGACCACCATCCTTCTTCCCTACGAAGAAGAAGCCAGCACCTACCGGAGAAGTAGAGGGGCGAATATAACCCTTGGCCAGGCATTCCTGGATATACTATCTCATGGCTTCACGTTCGGGACAAGAGAGATTAAATATCCTACCCTTAGGGAGCTTAGCTCCTGGTACCAAATTGATTGCGCAATCATATTCTCTAAGAGGTAACACTTCGGAGGCCTCCTTAGAGAAAACATCGGTGAAGTCCTGAACAAACTCAGGTAGCGTGTTCACCTCCTCAGGGGGAGAAATAGAATTAACAGAAAAACATGACGTCAAGCATTCATTACCCCACTTGGTAAGGTCCCCAGAATTCCAGTCAAACGTGGGATTATGCAACTGCAACCAGGGAAGGCCTAAAACCAAATCAGACGATAATCCCTGCATTAACAGTACAGAGCACTGCTCCAAATGCATGGAGCCAACAAGGAGTTCAAAAACAGGGGTATGCTGTGTAAAATAACCATTAGCAAGAGGAGTGGAGTCGATACCCACTACCGGGACAGGTTTAGGCAAATCAATCAAAGGCATAGCTAGAGACATAGCAAATTCCACAGACATGATATTAGCAGAAGACCCTGAATCCACGAAGGCACTGCCGGTAGCAGACCTACCACCAAAAGAGACAAGAAAGGGAAGCAAGATTTTATTACGTTTCATATTTACGGGAAATACCTGTGCGCCCAAGTGACCTCCCCGATGATCACTTAGGCGCGGAAGTTCTCCGGCTGCATTCTTACGCTTAGGACAGTTGTTCACTTGATGCTTGTCATCCCTACAGTAGAAGCAGAGACCATTCTTCCTGCGGAAATCTCTACGTTGTTGGGGGGACACGGAGGCCCCGAGTTGCATAGGTACCTCCGAGTCTTCCGGGGAGGAACGAAGCAACGGAACCTCGGGAGGCATCATGGGGGAGTCAGAGGAGAAAACATCAAGACGTTCAAGTCGTCGTTCCCTGAGACGTCGGTCAAGTCGTACCGCTAAAGCCATAACCTGGTCTAGGGAGTCAGAAGAGTGATAACTAACTAGTAGGTCTTTCAGGGCGTTCGACAGACCCAACCTAAACTGGTACCTTAAGGCAGGGTGATTCCACCGAGAAGCTACGCACCACTTCCTAAAGTCAGAGCAATACTCCTCAACAGGTCTCTTACCCTGACGTAAGGTCACCAGCTGACTCTCGGCAAAAGCAGTCTTGTCAGTCTCGTCATAGATGAGTCCGAGAGCAGAAAAGAAAAGATCAACGGAGGAAAGTTCAGGAGCGTCAGGAGCCAAGGAGAAGGCCCATTCTTGGGGCCCTTCCTGGAGCCGGGACATAATTATACCCACCCGCTGGCTCTCAGAACCTGAGGAGTGGGGCTTTAAACGAAAATAGAGCCTACATCTCTCCCGAAAGGAGAGAAAAGTCTTCCGGTCCCCTGAGAACCGGTCGGGCAACTTCAGGTGGGGTTCAAGAGGTGAGGTGAGGGGGACTACCATGGTAGCATCAGGCTGGTTGACCCTCTGAGCCAGGGCCTGGACCTGTAGGGAGAGACCCTGCATTTGCTGAGCCAGGGTCTCAAGGGGGTCCATAGTGGTGTCAGGGACCAGGGTAGACTAGGTATTGTGCTAGGCTTGTGCCTATGTAATGACGGGGGTGGGGAGACAGACAAGTGAGCCCTAATCTACCCGCCACTCAGTCCCTGCCTACTTGCAACGACCCGCCCTAGGTGACGGGGTACAACTGGGCGACGGTCCCTACGCTCAATAAGTGCACGACAGACAAACAGACAAGGGTACACAGAGCTAGGGGGAGAAAGGGGCAGTTGCCCACGGGAACACAGTGCGCAACAAGAGAAGTGAACAAGTCGAGTCAAACCAGGAGAGTACGAGGTGCCAAACGCAGAGCAGGAGAGTAGTCAGCAAGCCGGGGTCAATATGAAGCAAGGACAATAGTACAAGAAGCTGAAGCAGGGCCAGGAAACCGAACGAGAAGAAATCACAAGCAAGGAGGAACAGGAAAGGCAGGTATAAAAAGACAGAGGGCGTGAGCTAGCTCCGTCTGGCCAGGCTGTGATAGGTTCTCCCACTCCTAAGCCTGCCACCCTGAGTGGTGGAAGATGGAGTTAGTCTCACAGACATAGAAGCAGGTGCAGACTGATTATCTATGGGCGTTAACCCCGAAGCTGTGCCTGGCAGATCCTTTACAGCGTTACAGTGCTTCCTGGGGTTTGCTAATTATTACAGGAGATTTATTGCTAACTTCTCGGTCATCGCTAAGCCTCTTACGGATCTTACTCGCAAAGGTGCTGATCTCCTCCACTGTCCTCCAGAGGCGGTCCAGGCTTTTGAGGTCTTTAAGAAGTACTTTATTCGGCCCCAGTGCTGATTCAGCCTAACCAAATGGAGCCATTCATCGTGGAGGTTGACGCCTCCGAGGTGGGAGTGGGTGCTGTCTTGTCCCAGGGTACCAGGTCCCTCACCTATCTCCATCCCTGTGCCTACTTCTCCAGGAAGTTCTCGCCCACTGAGAGTAAGTATGACATTGGCAACCGCAAACTCTTAGCCATTAAATGGGCATTTGAAGAGTGACGCCACTTCTTGGAGGGGGCTAGGCACCAGGTAACGGTCCTTACCGACCACAAGAATCTGGTTTTCCTAGAATCTGCCCGGAGGCTAAACCCGAGACAAGCTCGATGGGCGTTGTTTTTTACTAGATTCAACTTTTTGGTCACCTGTAGGGCTGGGTCTAAAAATATTAAAACTGATGCACTGTCGCGTAGTTTCATGGCCAGCCCTCCTTCGGAGGAAGATCCTGCTTGTGTTTTGCCCCCAGGTATAATCATTTCCTCTGTTGATTCTGACTTAGTCTCCGAAATTGCGGCTGATCAAGGTACAGCTCCCGGGAACCTTCCTGAGAACAAGCTGTTTGTTCCCCTGCAATTCTGGCTAAGGGTACTCAGGGAAAATCATGACTCTGCACTATCTGGTCATCCAGGCATCCTGGGTACCAAGCACCTCATTGCCAGAAACTTTTGGTGGCCTGGGTTGCCTAAAGACGTTAAGGCCTACGTCGCCACTTGTGAAATTTATGCTAGGTCCAAGTCTTCCAGGTCCCGACCAGCGGGCTTACTATGTTCTTTGCCCATTCCCCAGAGACCTTGGACCCATATCTCCATGGATTTTATCACCGATCTGCCTCCATCTCAAGGCAAGTCGATGGTGTGGGTTGTAGTAGACCGCTTCAGTAAGATGTGCCACTTTGTGCCCCTCACGAAACTACCCAATGCTAAGACGTTAGCTACCTTGTTTGTCAATCACATCCTGCGTCTCCATGGGGTTCCTGTCAATATAATTTCTGACAGAGGGGTACAATTTGTTTCATTGTTTTGGAGAGCTTTCTGTAAAAAGTTGGAGATTGATCTGTCCTTCTCCTCGGCCTTTCATCCTGAAACTAATGGCCAAACTGAGAGGACTAATCAGTCCCTAGAACAATATTTAAGGTGTTTTATCTCTGACTGTCAATATGATTGGGTCTCCTTTATTTCCCTCGCTGAATTTTCCCTTAGTAACCGGGTCAGTAACTCGTCAGGGGTCTCCCCCTTTTTTCTGTAATTTTGGGTTTAATCCACCTCCTCCGTTTCACCTGGTGGTTCCAACAATCCAGAGGTAGATGTCGTTCATCAGGAACTGTGCAGAGTCTGGGCCCAGGTTCGGAAGAACCTAGAGGCGTCCCAGGTCATACAAAAGACTCAGGCAGATAGAAGACGTTCTGCTAACCCCTTGTTTGTGGTCGGGATCTGGTGTGGCTGTCTTCAAAAAATTTGCGCCTTAAAGTCCCGTCCAAAAAATTTGCTCCCCGGTATATAGGGCCGTACAAGGTCATTGAGGTCCTTAACCCTGTCTCCTTCCGACTGGAGTTACCCCTCGTCTTTTCGAATACACAACGTGTTTCATGCCTCCCTCCTGAATTGCTGCTCCCCATCCTTGGCTACCTCGAGGAAACCTCCAGTCCCTGTTCTCACCCCTGAAGGGGTAAAATTCGAGGTGGCCAAGATTGTAGACATCAGGATGGTCCAAGGCTCCCTCCAGTACCTGGTCCATTGGAGAAGATACGGGCCTGAGGAGAGGACTTGGGTACCCGCCCGGGATGTTCACGCTGGGGTATTGCTCAGGAGGTTCCATCTTCGGTTCCCAAATAAGCCAGGTCCACCTAGAAAGGGTCCAGTGGCCCCTCATAAAAGGGGGGGGTACTGTAAAGGATCTGCCAGACACAGCTTCTGTGTCGACGAGCGTGGTTAATCAGTTTGCACCTGCTCCTAAGTCTGATAGAGTGACTCGATCATCTACCACTCAGGCTGGGAGGCTGAGAAGTGGGAGAGCCTACCACAGCCTGGCCAGATGGAGCTAGCTCCCGCCGTCTGTCTATTTATACCTTCATTTCCTGCTACTCCTTTGCCTGTGATTCTTCCTGTTTCCTGGCTCTGCTGCTGCTGCTTGTACTATTATAACCCTCAATGCCATTTGTCAGTAAATAATCAACTAGCCTTTTTTTAAATGCTGGCATTGTATCTGCGATCATTACAAATGCCTAGTGAAAGAGACTTCTAGTCCACACTGACACTGTAGGAATCGGGCGGTCACAATGCTGTCACGTGAAATAATTGCGGCCGGGATATTTCTGCAACAAAGCAGCCCGTAAGAAGATGACCTGCCCTACCTTTTACCGGGTGTACTTTACAAATGGGGCCACAATAAGAAAAAAAACACTGGAGTGTCTCTTTAAGAGATTATCGCACATGATCGCTCATTAGCCCCTGTATCTGACTGATTATCTGCTCGTGGAAGTGATCCTTTAGACTTTTTATAGCACTGTGTAGTAGCAAAAATCTATATTTTGTTACTTTGAACATCTCAACCAGTTTTTTAAATTTTATGTTTCAGATATTTTAAATTTGTGGAGCTGGCTTTTTGTTATTACATTTGTTTATTTGAAAATTTACTTGTGTTTTTAGCTTTCATGCTTGCACCCATCGTTTCCAGTCAAATACTTTACTCTGTATGCCTAACAGCTTAAACTTTTATTTATAATAATCAGTATTATCTTACTTGATTTAGGATTGTATTTTTGTAATAGATCTTAAACTACAGGCTATGCTGTGAGCCATATTTTTCAGTTTACATGTAGATATTGCTTACATATTGTGTTGAGTAACTTTTCAAATACTGTATATTTCTTTAACTATCTTTTACTGATCTTGAGTTACAGAATGTATTTTTATATTGTCTGCAATCACAATTCTGCTTCCTTCTAAGCTCACGTTTCCTAGTAACACCTGCGTCTTTGTTTTGGAACATGTTGTGCTATTTTTATTCCCCGACTTGTAATCTTTATAATGCACAGTAATTTGATTTAAAATTAATAAATAAATAAATAAATAAATAAATCTTAGCATCACAGAATGCAATGCAAGCCTAGCGGGTCAAGCCAGCTGACACAGTGTTGAATAATTCCAATAACAGTTAGCAAAATTGTGAATGAAGCTCTGGGCTATTAAATGTGACCTACCTCAAATAAAATATATAGATTATAATATTTTTTTTAATGTGGACTATTTCTAGATGTAAAATTTACATCCTTAACTATTTATTTAAAATATTCATTTGAAAAAGTCTAAATATTATATAACATAATTTCTGTGCCTTTCTGCATAATAAATAATAAATATAAAATAGTAAAAAATGGGAATATACAGGCGCTGCTTAGTTGTAAATGAACACATAGATTTATTTAGGTAATTGAAGTACAGATGCTACGCGTTTCAAAGCCGGACTGGCGTCTTCATCAGGCAACTAATTATTTACAACTAAGCAGCGCCTGTATATTCCCGTTTTTTACTATTTTATATTTATCACTTTTGGCAACCCCTCCGGGTGTTTGCGTTTTGGATTGGCAGCAGCTTCTTTTTCATTGCAAATACCTGCCAGTGCTTGCAACTACAAGGTGAGCATTTACCTTGATCAATTCGCTCCTCCACGTTACGATCTGAACTACACTATGTGGCGCCGTGTCCTTTTCACTTTGCATAATAAATAGGCATGATAAAAAAAAATATTCTGAAAATGAGATTTAAACGCTGTACCTTGGTAGGCGTGCAAACTTATCACTACGCTTTGAAGACTTTTTACAATAGGTAGGAAGGAATATAGTCATTTCTAGCCTGTATAAGAATGGTAAAGCTAAGTAATGATCTATTTTATTGCCAGACTTATACTGAGTGCATGTAGATATATTTATAGTGAGGCAGAAACAGACCCTCACTGACAGAGAAAGGATGTTATTTGGATAGTATTTACACTACTTTTACTAGATCTGATTGCTATTATTACTACTATATTACACATTTTTTACTTTTCAGCCAATTGATTGGTCAGTGCCTGGTTTCAGGAGCTAGCCCAAACTCTGACAGGGAAAGCACAAGTGATAATACCATAGGCATACATAAATTTAATTTGCAACCTAGTCTGTCAATCACTAAGATCCCACCTAGCACAAGTCATTAAGGATGTAAACATTAGCAAGAAGGGCTCAGAAATCAAGGAGATACTAGGTACACAATATATATATATATATATATATATATATATATATATATATATATATATATATTGGGGGTCTGGATGGTCAGTTTAACTAACAGATTTTGGATAACCCGTTATTGTAAGAAATACATGAATGTCATGAGTGACACATTTACCTTTCTTTTTTAATGTGCACAGGCATTTCAAGAAACCCTCTCCATCTAGCTTTAACATGAAGAAAATCCACTCTTTAGAAGAACCTTCAACTCAGATATTTATTCCTGCGGATTCCATTAGAGGTTTGTTATTTAAGATTTCATTCTTGATCTCTATGAGAGACCTAGGTTGGTCGCAAGTCACACACTACTATTGTTTCAATTAATTCAAATGGACATTAACTTTTCAAACAACTTTTGCTAAACTAATAGTATTAATAAAAACAAAGGATACTTTATCGTGAATCGGGTCTATCCAATCTCATTAGTCATGATCCTTGCACTTGGGAACCAAAACATCATACAAAAGCCTATAATATTTCCCTCAATGCTATGAAGTAAAAATATCAAGCAATAGCAAAATTATATAAATACTTTATTAATCGTTTTACAAATAGTTGTACAAACCAGTAGAAGCACCCAATAAAATACAGTATGCAATAAATTTGCACACAAACAAGACAGTGTAATATATGAGGTAGGACAAAAAATGGTGGTTTTACATATCCACTAGTACAGCTTTAAACATCAAGTATAAGATATATATGCAAAGTTGCCATAAAAGTATTACATAATAATGTACAAATACATACTCAATACACAAGCTCAATACATAAGTCAACCTCACCCACCATATGCCATAGTAACTGCCAGCACGCTGTCCAGCACCCCAACAAGTGTTTTACATCTGGCTCCATCAGGGGGTGTTGAATAAGTGTGCAGTAGGAGTTTATATACTACTAATCCAGCTGGACTTTTAATTACGCAATTTATCTCACTGTGTTCTCTAATATGGCGCATGCAAGAGGCCGGTCGGTATTCCAGTGATGCTGCTCCCAGTGTCTGGAAGTTGGTACAGCATAGATTCACAGCACCAAGTCCCATAATGCACTGGAACGGCGTCACAGACGACCACCCGCCTCGCACATGCACACAGAGCCAGTGAACCAGCCGTGGCCATTTTGAGAATTGAAAACCAATAAATACCCACGGAGGGATTTTTAAATTCAAATAGTGCAATATGTAAACATGTAGCTATAATATGATGTTACAGACTGTATAGATGGCACTATGAAAGAATCCTTAGTAATGACCAAGTAAATCTTGGTGCGTTGATCAAAAACGACTGGAAAACATTATAGAGAAAAAATGATCAACTTAGGCACAGAAAAATATAGAGATGTAAAAATACATAAATTTTATTACATAAAGACATAAACAAGTTAAAAAGATGGAATAAAGAGATGAGTCACACAATGAATAGGCGTCAGCCTATGCTAGACCAAAAATGGATTGTTTACACATGTTATAAGCAAGTTGCAGACAGGATATACATAAAAACGTCTTGTAAGAACAATCAGACAGTGTATCAAAAGTGTGAGATAAAAATTGTTGCTTAGTATAAGATGGCAATAAATATAATAGTAAAAAACTGTGTTTAGTAAGTGTGCCACATTAACACAATAAAGAAATTGATATCA